>NC_037540.1:3551966-3575051 GCF_001531365.2 Cynara cardunculus var. scolymus
TAATTTATCATCTCAATATACATTTAAAAGATTTTTTATAAAATATTAATAATATATTCTATTGGTGGAATTGAATAAAATAATCATTTCTCTATCTTAACATCAATTTTTAGGGCGTATTGGTTCGCAAATTCTCGTAAATTTTAAAGGAATCTGATGGAATTGAAATGTTTTTCATTGACCAAATTTCATTCTTTCGTTTGGTTCATTCTTTTTCACGAAAAGAATCTTCAAAATCCTACAAATAAAGAAATTTAACATTCCTTAACAACTACATTGTATTTTGATGGAATGAAATTTTCTATCTTCATAATACCAAATATGTCTTTAACCCAATATGCCTTTAATCTCATAAAACCCAATATGACCATTGTTGACCAACTCTGACCACCGTCGACCACCGCCACCTGAACCACCATCGACCATCGCCATCTGAACCACCGTCGACCATCGCCATCTAAACCACCGTCGACCATCGCTACCTGAACCACCATCGACCATCGCCATTTGAACCACCGCCGGCCACCACCGTCGATTACCATCGATCTAAACCACCGCTGACTATTACCGATCTGAACCATCGCCGACCACCGCTGATCTGAACCACCGTTGACCACCTCCATCTGAACCATCGCGGACCACCATCGATAACCACTGCCAACCACCGCCATCTGAACCGCTGTGGACCACAACCAATCTGAAGCACCGTTGACCTCCATCGATTTAGTAACATCATTTGGCTTATGGTTATATTTGGGTTTTGATTTTATATTGTTTTACATATCAAATAATTATTTTATTAAATTATTTTTAGTTTTAAAATAATTAAAATTTTCAAAAACGGCATTTTGGTCATTTATTAATATTTCATTCTAATTCCAAAGTTACATTATATGAAGCAAACATATAGATTCTAATTCTTTAATAGATTCAATTTCAATGTCTGATAACCAAACAAGTGGACAAACCTAACAATAGTCCATTCCAATTCATTCAAAGTCAAATTCATTTAACAAATTTCATTCCATCCGAAAACATTCTGCGAACCAAATGCCACCTTAGAGAATTCTCTAAACTTGAAGTTTTTTCATATTTTCTCTATTTTAAAGAAACATTATAGAGAACAAAAAGTTGATTTTTCTATTTAAAAAAGCTGTTAAAGATACTCTAAATAATCAAAATCCTCTTTAATTCCATTTTCATACTTTTTTTGCTAAAAAATATAAATACAATAGCTAAATTTTAATAGTAATTGGTAGTGGAGAATCCAAAGGCAATGAACAAAGATATATAGTAGCTTAGGGGGTAATTTTGTCTTTTTAAAAAAAGTGAATAGAAATAGATTTTCCTTTACATATGCAATGAAATAATAAAATTCATAAACAATAAAATCTATAAATTCCTTTGTGGTCACGGATGTTCAAATACAGTGACTCCGAGCTATCTGCAAAGCAGATGGTCCCCCAGATTAGTCGGCTCACATAACGGATTTGATATCCAGATTAATCAAAAAATAAATTCCATATAACAAACCAAACAGTTGGATCAAATCATTGTAAATTTTAATGGGAACCTTGATCAGAAATTCTCTGATAACAATATCATATTCATATATTACTTTTACAAGTGATAACATGTGTACTAAAACATCATCATTCCAAACAATAAACAATTTCTCATACAAGAAAGAAGCTAAATTTCAAAACTTTACACCAAAAAAAGAATAGCTTCACAAGTCACATTTATAAAAACACCCAAATTCTGAATACAAAAAACTTGTGCGACCAACTCGTTATTTTCCCACGGGTTCGATTCACAAAAACGGCTTCTTTGCCTAAGGTCGATGATATACGTATTTCGTTCTTGGATCCACAATAAGCCCTTTTCCTCCGTTCACTTCCAGGTCGTGCCTAAATATGCCAAAACATGTACCAAACGTAAGCAATTGATCCTTGGTCAATGGAGTGAACAAAAAAACACCAACAATGGAAAACGAAACCAATATATCCCACAGAAAATTAGGTTTGGGAAATTAAGACTCAACTGGAACACGAAGTCGGGGATAGTTAGCTGCTCACGAGGAACGTATCTGAAAAGCTGAAGAAGTCGATCAACGTATACAGCCTTTTTCCACACCTGTGAATCAATATCCCTTCGTATAAGAAAACAAAAAGAAAGCAGCTCTCACGAAAATTGTAACAATCTCGGTTTTGGGTTGTCTCATATGATCATGGCGTAATGTATCCTTTCTTGTCAATTTCCATATCATTACAGACTATTGATTTCGTCAAAATGGGGTGTATATGAGATGAGGAGGCTTGTGAACCAGCTCATCAAGACGCATGGCAAGCTTGAGCCAAGCCAACCAGATCAGTTAGCTATCTAAGCAAAGCTAGAAAACTCAGCAAGCCAACATGAGCTTATTCGAGTCTATACAAGCCACTTAGTGTAACTTATAATTTTTAGCCTACTAATCTTAACTTGAAGGAAACTTCCAATCGTAATTTTCAGATGATGTCATATCTGTACAAGCCATAGCAAGCCAAGCAAATGCTGAGAGCTTATATGAGCTCATACGCACCAAATCCACACACAAGTTGAGCTTTAGGTGAGTTTTGAGCCTGAGCTACATTTTAATTTTTGCAATCTTGGCGAGCCACAAGCCAAGTCTAAGCCAACCTACTCTTTTCACAAGCCAAGCTCCGAATAGAAAAAAGCCTACACTCAGCTGTGCTCAAATGCATCCTTAGTCTTTTGCAATTTTATTGAACATTTAAACTACTTAATCCATATGACATGTTGCAATTTTCAAAAGACGAAGGAAATTTCAATCATGATTGTACGTACCATGCCATCCACTAATAGTTGCAATGCAAGTATGGCAGCTTTCAGTCCAAACGTTGGGTGAAGAACGTATATTGCCTGCATTTGTCGGAAATAGAAGCATAAGTGAGTAAAACAATCACATAAGACAATAAATACCAAAAATCTACACCAGCCATCCATGAAAATTGCTACATTTCTTCATGTAACATCTTATTTTTGTGGAAAAATTACTAGTCAAAATTACATGTTTGTCTATTATCATCATTGTTTTCTACTCTTTGGAGTAGAGTTTGCATACATCCTAACCCCAAACCCCACCTCCGGGTGGGATATACTGGGCTGGTTTGATTTGGTTTGATTTTTCTATTATCATCATTGCAAATAAACTCTATACCATTGATTTGGGTGCACAAGATTCCTTTATTCACTTGGGTTGAAAGATGCATAGTCAAACATGTTATTTGAACCATTGTCGTCACCAAAGGGTCATTTACCCAGCGGTACCCGGGTTACCGGTTGAGCCCAACATCCCGTAAGATCAAGGGTTCAAACCTCAGTGTGTAGTATTTTTCGTATATAATATTTTATACTTTTGGTGAAGACTTGTTATGTAGCTTACATGAAGATTACGCTGGCATTTCCTGCCAAGTATTTGCTGCAATCTCCTCATAAATCCCAGGTCTGGCTGCCTGGTAACTCCATAAAATGATACATAAAAAGTGAATTCAAGTGGGTAATGGTCCAATATATTATATGTAAAATAAAAACAGAAAAAAAGTGTTTATGGATTATGATGAGCTAAAGTATTGAGAACTCACACTTGTAAAGATGCAGCAGAATGGAAGTAAACAATGCTAAAAGGTTTTTGAATCAAGGGCTCGAACTCCTGAAAATTTAACAATTTCAATCGAGGATTCATGTTCTATAAAGCTACGAGCGCATCATGAAGGAGACAGTAGATGGTCAGCACTCAAAAGTCACTCAATTCCTCCATGGAACTATGTGAAACAGCATGCTTTACAACTCTTGTGACCATGTTATTCTCACTCCAAAAACATCACAATACTTGGAGGACATGTTCCAAGAAGAGTTTTTACCTTTATTACATAGAGAACAAATCTTTCAAGATCGAGACAACGGAGGAGAAAATGTGCTCCGACTACAACCATTACTGGACGACCTTCACTGTCTACCCCTCCCCGGTACCTGAAATAAATGCACTGCATGTAAGCACTAAATGCATACCAATCAACACTGAAAACCAAAATAAAATTGTTGGTGAAGGATGACAACTCGTTCTTAAACCAATCAATGGCAGAAATAAAAATAAGTTTACTCCTATTCGAATTTTGTCGGTCTTCAAAAAGAATTTTGTAGTACACCATAAAAAGAACCTTTATTTAAAACCCAACAGCTACTTACAAAATCTTCATTTCTGTTATTTCAGAAAGATTAAGAGAATTTGCTTTGGCAAGGTATCTAGAATGGAGAGAGTATTCTTCAGCAGCAGAAAGTGCTGGACCCCCAAGATCACCAAACCCTAGCATTTTAGCAAAGTTGAACCCGTTTTGTGCTCGGGCAGTTCTTTCCCATTGTTCCTTGCGCCGCTGATCAGGATCTTTTATCAACGACATGAAAGCTGGATCTAAATATGATTCCAAATATGAAGAGTTCCTGTCATGAGAATATCTATAAGTACCAAACACCGATGATTAGATGAATATAAGGTTCCATTCCTTCATTTTTCTATTCTTTAGTTTGTGGCTCCCACTTCATTTCTTCTCGCAACCCACAATCGAATCATAAATGGGAGCCACAAAATAAACCAAAGAAACGTGGTATATCCCACCCAAATGGAAAGATTAAATGGCCAAAATGAATGGGATCTGCAATAACTTTAAAGTGCTCAGAAACGAGTATCAGAAGTCACTAACCGTCTAGCCAACCCGAGATCACTGACAGGAACATCTAGTGACGCTCGGGGAGGTTTAGGACTAGCCTTCTTCGCATTTGGTAAGGGCTTTATTCTGATTTTTCGTTCATCTATAACTGTCTCACCATTTTCATCTCCAACATCAGCAGGAAGCTTCGAAACTGCAATTTCTTCCTCCTTTTTATCACGGGGAAAGTAGAGCGGAAGTAGTCTACATTTGTAAAGCATATATGCATGCACATTTTTAGAGCGATGTCATATTAGCAAAAGATTTACTTGTAACAGCACAAAGCCATTTACATCACATGTCAGACTGAAGGCTGATTACTATAGAATACTGATATTTAAGATACTGGGGACGGGACCCCAGGAATATTTTAATTCAAAGAAAATAAAAAATGACCAAATTTAAGATCGGCAAAACAGGAAAACAAATACATCCACTAGCTTACCTCTTATATATTTCAGTATCATTTGCTGAAGTCAAACAAAAGACTACGCCTGTAATTTTATCCTTTTGTTTCTCAAGGAACCGACGGACAGTTCCTGATAGAAATAAGCATCAGTAACTATGAAGTAGCAGTTGAGTACAAGTATCATATAGGCAAAAATACAAAATAATTATGTGTAATGGATATGACTTCTCTAAACACATGTATGTTCATTAGAAGCTACTAAATGAGGCTGCTATATAAAACTAAATGAACTCCGTATATCCCGGAGGTGGAGTCTAGGGGTGGGATATATGCACACTTGACCTCTAACCCGAAGAGTAAAATGGTTGTTTCTGTGGAGACCCTCAGCTTGTGCAAAGCGTGCTGAAAAAAAACAAAGTTTCCCCAAAAGGTTTGAAAAAACCAAAAGAAGAAAAAATCTAGACTTTGTAAAAGAAGAACTTGAGACAAGAAAGGCAGATATGCTAAATTTTGAAGCCCGATCAGATAAATCGTTCATTTCATCTTCAACAACAAGATGCACTGCCTTACACTTCAAAGTTCACAGCATAGAAAAATTTGCATTCTTTGTCAAATATTTCCTGTATGTAGCCATCAAGGGAGGTACATTTTAATGTATTAAATCATTCATCCATTTCCTGCGTTTGCATGCCTTAAATCTCGAGCTCTGTGTTATATACTTCATTTGTCGCATGAAAATTGCCACTTCAAATTGGTACGTAGTTTATTCTAAAATATTCTTTAATAAAAACAAATAAAGAAATCTTGTCAACACAAATCAATAACATCAACTTATTGTAAATATGATAATTAGCAAATAGACATTTTTAAATATGAATCTTTCCGAAAAACGGAATGGTCATCCAAAAAAGTAAGTGGAAGTACACACACACATATGCACATATGTGCATGTTAAAGTGAGAGCGTACTCATGAAGGCCATCATAGTCACCACTTTCACCAATGATAGAATATAATGCATATAATTGGCATGGCATATTCAAGCAGAAACATGATTTGTGTAAAGGGAACATAAGAAGCATAAAAGGGATTTCTTACTTATTGCCACATGAGCGGCTGGTTCCCGTGGGTAATTTTTTGCCTCCGTGTATATACAGCCCATAGCAATGCTGCATTCACATATTTCATTGGATAATAAGCTCATTATAACAAATGGAGCAGACTACATGAAATATAATAAATGATTGTATGCAGCCTATGGGTCTGAAACAACCTCTGAAGCCCGTTCTCAATGAGGAGTTCTAGACAAGAACGATAGCAGTGGCTCAAGGCATTTTCTGCTGCAGTATGATATTTTACAGCATACTTAGGCCCAACTGTATGTATAACCCTCCTGCAAGAGAAACATAACGTATAATTAGGTGTGTTAGTGAACAATTTGTAGTATATTGAAACAAATTATCGTCCTTGAGAACACTAAGAATAATAGTAAAATTATAACAAAATGCATGTAGTTTCAAACATGAAAGGCTCATATGCATCCATCATCCAACTTTGTTTTGTTACAGATTGAAACTAAAGGAGCTAGTCTTATATGAACTGATGCTAACTATATTCGGTTTTACACTGCAAGGAAAGAAAAAAGGGAAATACTAAATGGGGAAAGAAGAAAACAATACTCAATTAGATTTAGTCTGGCAAGATGATGAAGTGCCAAAAAAATTCATCTGTTTAGGCTCATGATTATAAAACCATCTTGGATTTTACTTCAGTATGTCTACAAGCACACAGAAAATATGAAAGCATAGAGAAGACTACAAAATCCAAAAAGAGCCCTAAATGATAGTATTGAAGCAAGAAGGGAGTTCTTAAATGAATAATGAGGACAAGGATGAAAACCAAAAAGAATCTTGAAAAAACTAAAATGGTGTCTACCGCTTATGTCGTTAAGTCGGGTTGCAGTTGATAGAAATCAGCAAAATGTATGGGTTCTAGTTTATGACCAAATCTATCTTGTGTCTTAGTAGAGTTGCATTATTATAATTAAGAACTGAATCTTCTAAAAGAGGACCAACTTGCATCTTTTTTATACAAGAGATTCCATTCACCGCCAAGGAGCATTCATTCCTTCCAAATTCCTATCATTCCTCCCCATATTGAACCCTTACCCCAAAAGCAATTAAAGGGGATCTTCTAGCAGAAGCATATCAACACCATAATCATTTCTCATCAGGAAAGATACCACATATATCACAGCAAGTCTTCAACTGAACAAATAAATGCCCATAAGCCCCATGGTTACAATATGTGGCTGGAATATCAATCCCTCAAGTTAAGCAAAAAGGGAAGTGATGAAATGCGATAGCAAAGGTATAGAATTTACTATAAAAACTACTAAGATCTATTCAGATTCGTGAGTGACAGGAAATAGAATTTAAGTTGTTTGTTTGATGGCCAATCACCAGTGGTGAATTACCTAAAGCAAAAGGTGAGACAGTCCTACCAAGGACATATAAGTTTGCACAATGCTGTCAAATGTGAATGTGTTCAAAGGGTGGATGCAAGCTAATATCAAATCTATTATCTTCTATTCCAACGCTGCCATGATAACATTTTTTTTAACTTACTCTAAATAAATAAACTAACAGCTATTACCTTTCTTAATCCGTTTTTGAGTATGAATGTACAACATAAAATTTTGAGTATAAATGGATATGAACAGGTGCCATCTCTTTTTGTATTTTTGAACCTTATTTTAAGTTATTTTCCTATTTTGGTGCATACACGTTCTAATACAAATTCACTTTATTTCCCAATCTCTTATCAAGAGAAAACACAAATATAAACAAGTAAATATCCCTTTATTGAGCTAGCTAGCTAGCATAGACGGGAGGAAGGGAGCTAGAAAGGTAGAGGCTGGGGGTAGGGTTACAGAGCCCAGTTACGTTGCCAGATACCTAAGTTAGATTCAGATGTGTGGTTTTCTTACATTGGCGATATTTCCTTGTACTTCCTTCTGTTTGTATATTGTTTCTAACTCATAACTAGCTTTCCAAAAGTTATTGTATCTGCCATCCTTGTCTCACGTTCTTTTGCAAAATCTTCCTCTTTTTTAGCTAACTTTCTTTTGTGAAGGCTTCTAACAATGTATTTCCTCAAAACTTTTAGCTAACTTTCTCTCTTTCACACACTTTTAACAAGTCGTGAGTCTTCATGGAAGCAGTTGCTCTACTCTTTGGGGGTGGAGGTCAGGTATGCGTGCATCATACCCCCCCCCCCTCCCGACTACACCTCCGGGCGGGATTTACTCGGCTAATTTAGTTTTGTTTGGTAAATATCCCTTCATGGATAAAGCTTAATAGCTTTGATGTCAAATCCTATGTGTAGGTAAACACTATATAAAGGAGGCATTAGTGCTTAAAAAAATCACATTACGACTGTACAAGTCACCTAATCACAACTTACATGTCAGTTTGCTTGTCATTGTAACAACGAGTGATTCAGATTATAGATCTTATATGCATAGAGGTTAATGTCGTAAATTCGTAATTGTCATTAGCTTTTACAGCTTCACCTGATAGTATAAAGAAAAGAATTTGATCAAACAAGCCAAAGCCCACCTTGCAGGTAGATCGTAAGCATTGGTGACTTTTGCCATTCCTGTTCTGCAGCCACCCTGAGGCAAAGAAGTTGCATCACATATCTTCCCATCACCAGAAAATTTTCATAAAGACATCCAGCATTCCAACTATGACACCATGGGGAAAAGATCTATGGGTATACCGAATTCTTTGATTCTTTTTAAATATCAACACATGTTATACAGAAGATGGCCTTTCATTTCAAGAAATAACTATAAATAGAAAGATCGTGTTACCAATGTCGCACATTCTTCAGCAAGACCAGGCCCAGCCGCAGCATGCAAACCAGGACTGCAGTGAGCTTCATCCAAATTCTGCCAACAAGAAACATCTTATGAAAAGCTGTACAGCCTGTACTAGCATCAATAATTTCCAACCCTAGCATGGAACGTTCTAGATGCTCAACTCTAGGGAAAGGATACAAAACAGTTGCAGGATTCACTTCTTGAGGTTTCAGGCGCATCCGACTGAATTTATAAGTTTAATGTAGGGTGACAACACAAATTTGAAGGCATCAGGGCAAATCTTAAGTGCAAAAGTGTATTATGGCAGTGGATAACATCAATTCACTGGATAACGTTAATTCATTTTACATCTTAGATGTAAAATCTTGAATTCATTATTTCTCTAGTACATAAATATACCTACATAACTAACTTAAGTTATACAACAGCATTTTGAATGAGAATTCATCGATTTTCATTGGCATTAACAAGCACAAAACAATAAAGAGGCATGAAAATAATAAGTTATTAGATTTTAAGAAAGAAAAGTGGCTTGTCAACTACTAGACTACATGAAAATTAAGCTATACCAGTCATGTTTCTAGGTAAGCCATTTACGTACGTATAATAATGATGTGCACATATGAGAGTATATCAATAATAAACAGTTAAACACTAAATATTCAATAAAGAAACGCACATTACCGATCTCCACTCTGGCAACAAACATAAGAATTAACTGCTCACCTCATTCGAAGAGTTAACAACAGCATCTACCTCAAGATTCCACGGGTTTCCTCTCCAAAGATAAATCTTCGAGTTAACTTCATGATCAACAGGAAACCTAGAAACTTTTCCACTACTTCCTTCCCCAGAAGATGAAGTTAACGGATCAGGGAAGTGCGAATTTGGAAAATTGGGATCTTCAATTTCATAAGAATATCGAAAATCCCCATCACTCCATCTAGGAACTTCATCAAGAGTCACCACAGCATCTCCGTTGTCAGTTGGTTGTCCACCACGGGTCGTGGTTGTCGCCATATGCCGGTACATTTGTTGCCTCCACCACCCTTCTTTATCCACAAGAAGAATAATGACAATTATTATCCCATCTATCCCTCTCAACTCACACAAGTTCAAAAAACCGCCATTACAAGTTTTTCAACCCCCAAACACCTTCATCATACCAAAAAAATTAAACAAATTCTATTAAGCACCATAACTTTGCCCACAACAAAATCTAGGGAAATTAGGGATGTGGGCAAATTGCCGAATTACATCAAAATCAAAATCAACTTGATGCAAAACTGAATAAGGGTATCAAAAAAATTCCTTCAAAAACATAATCGTCGATTGAAGTTTCAATAATTTCGGTAAATTAACTAAATAAAAGGAAATTTTGCATCATATCATGATCATCATATAGGAACATGAAACAAACAAGCACAAATTCAGAATTATTCGAAATTACACTAACTGGATTAAACGTAACAGACGCATGTTGAGATGCATAAACTGAAATTACAATTACCTGCTAATCGGTGAGAGATTTGAGGCTGTCAATTCAGAGAGAAGAGAGACATCGACAATTATTGGCTGGACCTTGGTAGAGCTTATGTAAAATTACAATAAAATTAAAAACCAAAATAAAATTAAAAAAAAACACCCGGAGCTTCATTGTTTTTGTGTGGTTACGACTACGGCTTTTGAATGTTGCCAGAATCACCCTCCATCTTTTCCTCTTTTTACCTTTGTGGTCCCTGTCAATAAATATGGTTCTATGTCATCCTAGAGATCCGAAAACACCCGGCCCGGGCCTTCCAAACGGTGAACAAAAATGAGGCCCGGACCGGATCGGGTTTTGAGGTTGACATAGGGCTTGATCAGTCTTTTCTAGATTGAGCTTTTTCGGGTTTTACCAAGTTTTTTCAGGTCCGATTTTTTCAGATCGAATCAGATCTCCAAATTTCTGTCCAATCGGGCTTTAATCTTGAGCCTTTTTGTGCCATCTTTATGTCATTCAAATTCAAGTATAAAATCCAAGATCGAATCAATAAATGTATTGAAAAGTTGGCTCTTTTACTTGGGAAAAATGGATGCATTGCATATAAAAATAAAAACATATTTTTATTCATTATTTTACTTTAAGGAATTTGTTTTTAAACAGTACAGTATCAATTGTTGATATAGAACTGATTAACATATGTAAAACTTGACATGCTTTTAATGTAAACATTTTTCAAAAGGTAAACTAAAAGAGTGTTTGGGATTGCTTATTTAAAGTGTTTATTGACTTATTCCGGTGTGGTATCGGTAATAAACAATTTTTAATGTTTGGATGAAAAGAAAAAAAAAACTGCTTATACCGATATCAAACCAGTAATATCTAACTTTACAGAAGTTCCTATTTTAGGTTCCAAAATCTATTTTGAAATACCAAGTTCTAAAACTTTCCATTTTAAGCAACCAAAATAAAACTAATTTTTCCTTTTATTCTTATTTTAAAAATTAATTCGGTCATGTGACCCTTAATTGAAATTTTTCCAAAGTTAATGCCTCAAAATATAAACTCTGGAAAATTGGTTCATATAAAATATAAATAAAAATAAAGTTGAATTAAATTATTTAATAAACATTTTTTAATTATGTTTTTTAAAATAAAAATATGTTTTTTTAAAACTGTTTATGGAATTGTACGTTTGTGTTGGAATATCCTCATTGAATCCATTTTGTAAGCATCTAATAACGTGCAAGTTTCAAATTGGGCACATGATAGCAAAAATGTTTGGTATTTTTTTTAACCATGGATTTATGGGTTAATTTATATTTTATATGCATTGATTTTTTAATCGATCATAATAGTCTGGAGTCATTGTAGGTGAATTTCCATAGCCATAAAGACTTTATCAACGTCTGGATTCAAACTCGGAGTAGATGAGATTTTTCACTGTATCCCTTTAACCAAATGGTTAGAAATGTTTGGTATTTGTAGAAAACGGGCAGTTGCTAGTTATATATCTTAAAACGATGAAGATACTTATATTGTTTTTATTTTAAAACACAGTAATTTTGATCGTTTGACGATCATGACTTCCCGTCAACTCGAAAATACAACAAGACTCTTTCGATTTTTATTGAATTAATCTCTCTTTCTTAATTGATAACGATAAAATATTATCATATACGTGTAAGGTTATGGTCATTACTGCCTTCATATTCTCTCATTAGTTTCGTGATTTCAAAAAGTTTCGTATATCATCAATGAAATTATAAGATCCATGCGAACATTTGAAATTGTCGTGAGATTATTACTTGAACACCGGAGATGAAGGATCCAATGGTTATTATATATTCATAAATAAATACCAACTATTTAATTTAAAAAACTAGTAAATTGTCACTTCATACCAACTTTAAGGTAAAAACCAATGTTGTTATAAGAAATCTGCACAATGTAAATTTTTATAAGAAATTAAGAATTTGGAGATGTTCAACTTTCCAATAATACCCTTCAAATTAGCCGTTAACACGATTTAAGACATTGAAAAATACAAAAAAGCCCAAACTAGTTATTTAAAAAAAAAAAAAACAGCCGTTGGAGGTCCTTGACCGATCCATATCATCCTAAAATCGATCCTTCGGTCTCGATCTTATCCGGCGGTTTTCAACTCCGAAACAAGGACTTCTGCTCGCATCAGCTGGTGGTGCGGCGATTGGCGGCATACCTGTTGTTATCGTGGTGGCCAGTGGCGGCAACTGGTGGTGGTGCAAGGTTGTATATGCTTCTGCTCACATCAATCCAACTGCCTATTCAAATTCTCCAAAAGTGTGTGAATCTCTTCTATCCTACGATTCGTTTTCTCGCCAACAACAAACTCGTTAACGACACCACAAACCTCAATAGAACTGCACCCAGGTACTTTATCCAGCCCTCGGGTTTTCATCAACTTTCTAGTCCGTTGCAGGCTATCAACATCATCAGTACTCGAATATAAATTAGACATGAGTACGTAAACCCCACTATCGCTTTCTAATTCCATCAGTTTCTCCGCTGCCATTTGCGCAAATTCTATCTGTTTATGGCTCTGGCAAGCACTTAGTAATGCTCGCCATGCCACGGCTGCTTCTTTTGGGCTACAAGAATTCGGTATTTTTTGGATTATATCATACGCTTCTTTAAATAAACCAGCTCTGCCAAGAAGATCGATTATGCAAATGTAGTGTTCGGTTTTTGGGTTGATATTGTATTCATTACACATTCTGTTGAAAAACTTTAAACCTTCGTGTTGCATACCGGAATGACTACAAGCGGTGAATACAGCAATGAAAGTAACATCATCCGGTTGAACTCCGGCCACCTCCATTTCTGAAAACAATCTAAGAGCGCGTAATCCTTTCCCATGAATTGCTAGTCCCGAGATCATAACATTCCAGCAAATGGTATCTCTTTCAGGCATTTCATCGAACACTTTCTTAGCAACATCCAACTTCCCACATTTACAATACATATCCATCAATGCAGTGCCTAATTTCACACTATAACGCAATTTTATCTCATTCAGCAGTTTATGAATCCAAATCCCAATCTCGAGTGCTCCTAAATGAGCACAAGCACCAAGTATGCTCACGAATAGAGCCTCATCAGGCACAATGCTTGTTGATTGCATTAAACGAAACATCTCTAAACCCTCTTTAAAACAATTATTCTGCACATACCCAGAAATCATAGAACCCCAAATTCCTCTATCCTTAATCGGTGCTTCATCAAACGCAACTCGAGCCAGCTCAACATCCCCGATTTTAGCATACCCAGATATCAAAACTGTCCATGACACAACACATCGCCTTGGCATTTCATCAAACACATACCGTGCATCTTCCATGTTACCAAACAAAGAATACATCATGATCAAGGTGTTTCCCACAAAACTATCAAACAAAAACCCCAATTTCAAACAATGCCCATGAACCAGCTCTCCAAGACGAAAATTTTCCATGTATGCACAAACTTTCAACATGTAAGGAAGTGTGTAATTATCAGGATACATACCGTTCTCAAGCATCCGATTGTATAACTGAAACGACATCTTCAATTCGTTTCGAAACAAGCAAGCTTTGATCATGGTATTATATAAACAATTAGAGGGTTGTTTAGTGTGTTGTAAGATATTTAAGCCATGCGACAAGCCACCATGATGATGAGGCTGTGAACAGAAAGCCAATAACCTGCTCAAAGCATAGTGATTTTCTCCTAGGCCACATGTAATTGCTTGACCATGAACTTGTTTTAGTTGCTTCATGTTGTTGCATTTCTCTAGCAGCAAAAGGCATCTTCCGGTCGTTGTTGACATTAGAGCCCACGATCTTCATCGAGCAAGATTAAGAACGAGATCTAGCAAACCCCCGGCCACCATGTTCATACATATTTATGGCCGTTTCGTATTTTTCATTCGGAGGAAAATTTATAGCAATCCCCATATTCGTTATTAGTTTCATAGTGAGGGGTGTTTGTTGATGCTATTAATTTATTATAAATTAAAATGGTTTAACTTTTTTAAAAACTTATTATAACCAGTTTGATATCGATATAAGCTATTTATCCAAATACTTAAAAGTGATTATTACTGATGTTACATAAAAATAAGTCAATAAATTATTTTTATAAGCAATCCCAAATACCCCCTGAGTCTCTTTGGTTAGACCGGTCTATTCATGTGACATCATTACATTTTAACTTCACAATAAAACATTGCATAAGTAAAAATTCAAACATTTATAACAAAACACTGTGAAAGTTATCTTCACAATATTTTACTGCAAAAGTTATTTTCACAATGTTTTACTGTAAAGTTTCAACCGTAAAAATTTCATGGGTCTCAAGAAAACATTATGGTTTCACATAATCATAGATCTCATCATTAAATTAAACACTGTATTTTATGTAGAAGTTAAAAAATTATGCGATTAATAAAATCTTTTTATATCGTCCCAAATTAAAATTAGTTTAAAATAGTGGGATGAATTTGATGGTAACTTGAGAACCAAATCTTTCTATCTATACTATATTGTAAATTATTTGATAAAAACTTTTAAAAACTATTTTTATGTATTAAGTACTGTTTATTGATGCATATTACTCAAAATTCAAGATTACAAGTAAATTGTGCGTATGTACAACGTATTAAAACACCATGTTTGAATTCAGGTAACTAACCGCAGATAAATATAATCAAATACCGGATAGGTATATTATTTTAAATATAAAAAAATCTAAACTATATTTAAGATGATTATTGAATTCTAACAAAATACTAATTATTACATTTATAAAAAAAAACTATATTGTTAAAACATAAACAAATAATTCATTATTAATTCTAAATTAAATTACAATAGAAATTGAATTAAAGAAATTTAAAAAAATATATTTAATTTGATACTAAAATCGATATATTTTTTTCAAAAATTTATTATACCTTCAAATCTATATTTTATTGAAAAAATAAAAATATTATCGTTTTTCAGTACTACATAAAATAATATTATAACATCGACGAAGATAGAATAAAACGAAACATTAAAATCGAGATGTATCTCGTTGCATTACGCGAGTACCATTCTAATGATAAAAAATAAAGAGTAAATTATCTATGTGGTTTGTTGAAAATTGCAATTTTTGTTTTATATTTTTTAAATTTCACAAATTTTATTCATGTAATTTTATAATTTATTGTTCTTTTTGTTCTTATCATTTACAATATACTCTTGTTTTCGTTCTTGTAATGTATAACTCATTGACATTTTCGTTCATCGTACTTAAAGGTAGTTAGCATCTCGAATAGAATATTCTTATAATAACTATATGACACTCATATCGTGATTTTTATCTTGAACTTGATGTGAAATGACATTTTAAACCACAAGGGTGGTGCTTGATTGGTCTGAGCTTGGCTCCAAATGTCAAAAGTACCAAGAGATCTCAGGTTCAAATCCACGGAGGAATAAAAAATCCCCTTGTAGTCACGAGGTTCAAATGCGGTGACTTCGGGCTATCTGCAAAGCAAGGTGGTCGCCCTAAGATTAGTCGACTTGCATAACGAGTTAGATATCCAAGTTAATAAAAAAAATGACATTTTAATATTTTTATACATATTCTTTTGGAAATTTTCGTAGTTTTTTGTATAGTTATTAATGTTGAAAAAGTAAACGAAACCCATGAAAAAAATTCTTATAAGAACGGCCATTGTGAAGTTTTATATAGGTTTTGAATTTAGTAAGTTGGAAATTATTCGACAATAATAAGTACAAAAATGAGTATATGAATAAAAATCATAATTTCAAAACTGGATGTACAAAAATTGTAATTTTTGATAAATTATAGGGACTAAAAATGTAATTTACTCAAATAAATAATAATGCTTTGATGCTTTTATTTTAAATTGCTAAAGTAATCATATTTTTTCGTATTCTAATTCAAGCTTATTTATATGTTTGTTATAAAGTATAATATATTTATGATATTGGTTTTAATTTACAAGTATTTGCAATTTTCTTATTATTAAATAATGTTTAGTTATTTAATTACTAATTATTAGTTTTAAAAAATTGATAAATTATCAAATAATTTATTATGAAAAAAACATAAAAAAACAACTTACAAAACATGATAACTCAGCTATTGGTGTCAACAGTTCCCCTAAAAATCGTGTTAACTTTCATTAAAAGAGAATTTTGTCTGATTCAAATGTATGTGACGATAGACTCGAATCATATATTAATAACCATCATTGTATGATTATTAGGCTTTTGATCCATGGTATTAATCAAGTCTTATAATCCTACAACCTTCATGTGTATGTTTATGTTTCTTTAAAAGGATAAATGTGTAATTATGTCATCTATTTTACAAGAAAAACACTATATTTGGATAACATATTGAAAGATTGAATCATTGGAGTTTAAAGAGCAACAAAAACGCTATTTTAACGTATGGTCGGAGTTGTTGTAAGATATGAACGCGATTTACAAAAACGGAGAAATGCCATTATATAACGTGGTGCTCGAATTCATAAAACGCAAAAAAGATCAATTAATGCTATGTACTATACAAGTAAATTCCTTTGGAACATTGAGAGGTTTATCAGGTATATGATGTTTGAGCTACAACAGGTAACGAGAATACGACTTCGAGATTCTTGTAGGAGAACCTGTGATGAATGCTTGTTTTCGTGGGGGTGTATCGTAAACTAACTATTCACTAGACACAAATCCGAGTAATGAAGTTGATTAAAACAAGAAATCTGAGTCCGAGAGTTCAAGTACTTTGTGAATGCCAATCGGGTTCACCCCAGGCTTAAATGCATTTCCTTCGATGTACCTGCAAATCCACGATACTATTAGTATTAGACGCAAGACTCCTAAAATGCAAACATGGTAACCTCACCAAAACCGAACCAAATGTACCCGGTATATCGCGCTTGAAAGTAGGTCTGGGACAAACATGCTCAGTATACCCACTCGGAAGTAGGTTTGGGACAAACGTAGACAATATATCTCACTCGAAATTAATTATGTCTGAGAGGCGTAGAACGTAGACAGACTTTTCCTCTGCCCCCAAGGGGGTAGAGGGACCGTTTCTGTGAAGACCTCCCCCCCTCCATGAGAAAATGTTTTGCAGAGACAAAAATTGTCGAGTTGGAAGGAGAGAACGAAAGGAGGAAGCTTACAATTCTTTCAAATATGGATGCTTATAGAAGGCATCAGGAATCCTCCCACTAAATTGATTGTGATCCAGGTACCTGAAATTTGGACACACAAAGCTCAAATCAGATCTCTTGCACTCTCTCTCAATCACAAGCAACCCCGATAAATTGTGATGCGTAACTACCATCGCACCATACGTATGTTTGCTGAAAATGTGAGGGAATAGTAACTAAAATAGAATCATACCCTCAGATGAAATTTTGGGAATTAATGGAGTATCTAGAAACCACAAGAATAGAATCTTTAAAGCAAATGTTACCAATACTTTGTAATAGTGAGTAAAAAAATAACTTCCTATTACAACTACTCCAAAGAAGGAAATCTTGCATTGATTTTGGGACAGAAGGAATAAGTAATTTGCATCAATGCCATTGACTAGCATGCTGAACATTCAATCTGATTTATAAGAGTTGGTTATAATCAAAACATTGATTATATTTGGGTTGAAGTTCATTTTCCAATGAATTAGTTTTGCACCCTCTCAATCAATAGCTCAAATTTGATAAGTTATCTTGGAGTCACCGCACATCATCACTTAAGCTACGAGTCGATAGACAACGGGATATGAGCATACTTACAAGTAAGTTAATTTGGGAATATGAGCAACTCCAAATGGTACTATCCCAGACATTTTGTTGTAAGATAAATGCCTGAAACAAACACAATATACATTAACATTAGTTTAAAGATACCAGCTTTCAATAGAATTTTGGTCTATAAAACATATTTGCGTATTCAATACTCACAAAATTTCCAGATTGGTCAAGTTTGCAAGCTGCGCCGGAATACCTCCCGTCAGATGGTTATTATTTAGATAACTGCAAATTCCATTATGCGGGTAAATAAAATCTTCAAAACAGCATAGATAGATGGAACTAGGGATTGGAAGTGGAAAAACTTTGAAGTTGCCAACAAGAATGAACATACAGGTTGCGCAGAGCTGGAAAACATCCTTCTATACGTATCAGTTCCCTGATAGTTCCAACCAAATGATTGTCACCAACATCCCTACAAACACGGTTTCTCATTCAGATTATCAGAGGGCTTCATATTTGCAAGCTTAACAGATAAAACGGTAGTGAAAAAGATGAATAGTACAAATGGCGAAGATTTTGTAAGGAGCCCAATTCTGGTGGAATACGCCCAATGAACCGATTTTGGTGCAGATGAAGATACTGTAGCTCTGGGAGATTAGCAAGCTCCCTGGGTATTTCCCCTTTAAAGTTATTGAAACTCAAATAGCTGCAAGTCAAATGAGCAAGTAATCCAATCAGAATCAGATGTTTCTCTCATAGATAGTCAGTCGAAGAAGTATTTATCACATCAAAAGGAAAAAAAAACTCACAGGTGTGTTAATTTCTTCAGTTCACCTATTTCAGGAGGAATGACATCCTGCAGCTTATTCCACCTCAAATTACTGGAAAAGAACAACACCCATTACCAAAAATGAGTTCTAGTCGGTTGGTGATTACTTTGTTAAGCATATAGAAGTAGGATTCTAATTTGTGATGACCATGTGAAGTGAGGATTAGTATGGGTGGAATGAGTGTCTTATCTGCCTAGATGTAGCATTGGCCTACATGGAAAGTTGCATTAAATGCATGAAGTATGTCATCTAGACTACCACCAATTAAGACGCACATAAGTTGCGAGAGTGAGAAAGAACAAAAGAACCACTCATATCATAAGCAGCTGGAAAACCATGTGTGTTAAGCGAGATTTCTGAGTTTCATTAAAGTGTCTATCTAGTGTGTTCGGTAAAAGGGGATTTCCAAACAAGCCGGCTTTCAAGTTCAAAGATTTTAGCAGCAGTGTTCCAAAAAAGCATCAAGCAGAGCTAGATGGTCCAGTGACCTTCCAGTACTTGGTTACTTAAGCAGGAATTAAACAGAAGCATAAGAGGTTCATTTTAAAATATAAAATATAACTATCAATGCCGATGATATTATGTAGTTTGGTATTTTAGAAGTGAATTATTGAGCTGAGTATCAACTTCGGTGACATCATACAATCATTCCCAATCTGTTTGGTGGAAATGTTGTGGGCCTTTTCAATCTTCCATGGAGGAGAGAGATGAGTAAGATTGACAAAAACGAGAACTTAAGGAATTATTCTGCATTAAGATATTGAATTTCCCATGAAAACTCAAGGAAACTATTCTGTTTCAGAAAGGAATTTGCCAGGTTTGACAACTTAACGCAATTTGAAAAGCCAAACTTATGTTACGTCTAGTCCTTTACAAGAGTAAAAGTACAATCTCGGGAAGTTTAATCTGATTTCTGATTGTTTAACCTATTTTAAATTTATAATTATCAGATTATTTAGACATCAGATGTAAGCCAAGATAATGCAGGGCATGTATCACAGGTTGCATGGTGGGTGCATCGTACCTATGTTATTCCCATGAAAACTAGAGATATAAGATGATCAAAAAATGTGTAAATTCGCATAACACCGTCTAGCCCTTGCAATGGGACAGCAATACTTGAGTCAAACTTCAAGATTTTCTCTTCTCTTATTTATAACTAGTCCATTAGCAGGGAATCCTTTGTGGTAGTTCTTTTCCTGATATCATATAATTTGAATATTTGAAGTTTATTTCACCAACTTCCATTAACCAACCACTTTGGAGGACATTTACTTAGAAGCTTATTTTTCATTTCGAACTACATTAATATTGTAGGATATAAAGTTTGGTTAAGATTCTGCATTATCTTTTGAGGCATTCTATAAATGGCACCAAGTCTTTTAGATTTTATTGAAGATCTTTTAGAACTATGTTTAATTGTTTATGTCTATTTGGTCTCATTTTCGCTGCAGATTTGGGACGTTACAGTTATATGCCTCTTTGCATTTGTGATATTCTATCAGCTGCATTACTAAAAGCCAATTAATTGAATTTTAAATAAGCTTATAAACTTTGAATAAGACTCATTAGTGGCTTATATTTGTTCGTTTAAGATTTGTCCTCTTTAAAAAAAATAACTTAATAATTAAATATCAATTTCACATATAGAGTCTTACCTGTTCGATAGTTACAATTGCACTAACAACCCAAATCTTTATGTTAAGAAATCTAATCACAACTTCATGCTCCAGCAACATTTATAAGTTAACATAATGTTGGAATATAGTAGGCCATACCAGTGACAAACCAACAGACCACGTACCAAAAAAGAGGGTTGGCGATCTAAATGTGGCTAAACTACTAAAACCTACAGGTCTAGAAGCATAACATATTAAGACGTTACAAAAAGGTTGCAGACTCATAGCATTCTTAATCCAGATAGTTATGAACCGCAAAGACGATTAGTTGATGCATGATCCTTGCATGTGTCAAGTACACCAAGGCATATTGATAATCATGACAATATCTAAAAAGCAATAGAGATTATATGAACACTAGCTATATGCAGAAGCACCACAAATGACTGATATAAAGTGTTCTGGTAAAGCATTATACAGTATTTTAAGCCGCTTTAAACGCCCGATTTGAGGTGGAATTGGTCCAGTCAATTTATTGTTGTGGAGATCCCTGCCAAGAAAAATGAAGTAAAAATAAAAAAGACAAATCCAAGCCAAACCATTATTTCCGATAGTAACAAACTAAGAACTTCCACTAATTAACTTCACCATCAACCATAATTTAAAAATAAAGGTGCAAACAACTGAACAAATTAAGCAACATTAAAAAATGAGTAAATTAGGACAGAAAATCGTACAGCCTAGTAAGATCCAGCAGATTGGTTACAGCAGTAGGAAAAGCCCCAACAATTGACACCGCATATACTTCCCTGCAATGATGTAGTTGGAACCAATGCAGACACTTTTAGAAATTATCAGATTGGTTTCACAATTTCAAAATTCATGCCACATACATGCAAAATTTTGGAACAGGTTAAGAGCAGCAGTTTTCATCATCTAACATCTTTTAACCATGGGGAAGTGACACTTACAGTTCAGTAACTACTCTATAATCACCTTGCGTGGAGCAAGTGACGCCAGACCAAGCTGGTAAATCACCATCTCCACATGGATCATCTCCAACCCATGCATACACCACCCTCCATCCAAGAGATGCTTTAATTTCGTTAAGAGCTTTCACTGCAAGAAATGAAAGATGTTACTAGTTCACTCAAAAACAGCTTAATCATACTTCCATTTTCGTTATTTCAGATCAAACTCTCACAAATTACACATCAAAAAGATTTTATCAGAGTTCCTCGAACCAAACAAAAAAAGTATTATAGACACCAATATGACAGTTTCTAGAGGACTGTCAAGAGATAGAACTGCTGGATGCCAACATCTTCCAATTTATGGATTTTTGGAACTTAATTCGGTAGCTTGGAATTATAATTGAATTAAAAATCAGTCTAAAGTTCGAATCAAAACCAAATTACGAATCCGATCCCTAACATTGATTCTACTCTATCAATAGCCGTCCTAACATACGTTCAAAGGTTAGTAAATCAAATCCACACCAAGTAAATCATCCCAAAAAGTAAACAAACCATTTTGAATTTCCCTACAAATGATGGGATCTAAGAGCAACTGAAGAGTCAGATTAAGTAACAAAATCACAAACACTCATACTGAATTTAAAAATAAAGAAACGAAGTAATAGCGTATCTTCTGAATATATGGTTAGACAATAACATATGAGATCATGTGTCCCGAGTCCCGACTAAATATGCAAAATACAATCGAGAAATTACCGTCTCTTTTTAGGGTTTTGCAGTGCACAGCAACGTTGAAAAGGCAAAGAAGTAGTATAAGCAATGAAAATCCAGTAGAAACTCGAAGACGCGGCATTGTTGATGTGGATTTGGAATCCCCTTTTTGCTTTCAGAATTTCAAATTCGCATTTGTTCTTATTTTCTTTGCCTGTATGTATATATCAAGTAGATCGTGATACTAATCAAAAGACTGTGTGTGCATCCGAGTAAGATCTCAGACCGAAGGGGAGAGAGAGAGAGAGAGATTTTCAGCAGTGAGACAACGCGTAAGGTTTGGCCTGTTATCGTCGGCGGGTCCTTGAACGCCATTTTCAACGGAAAAGTTTAAAAGTGATTCAAGACGATTTTTTTAAACCAAATAAGTCTATGAATATTTAAAAACACTAGAAACTTACTCGCGCAATGCAGCGAGATACATCGTGATTTTAATATTTCATTTCATTYTTTATCTCAGTCGATGTTATAATATGACTTTATGTGATTTTGAGAAATCGATGATGTTTTTATTTTTGAATAAAATATATGTTTGAAGATATCATAAAAA
>NC_037540.1:3577634-3579101 GCF_001531365.2 Cynara cardunculus var. scolymus
TTACAGTTAAAAAAATTACTAATGAAATTTATTTTGATTAAAAATAAAATATATTTCATTGACATTTTTATAAATTAAAAAAATAGAAAATAATTTAATCAAATTACTCACAGATTAACTGTAAAAATTAATTAAAATTAGTTGCTAAATTGATTTTTTATTAAAATTTAAAGCAAACAATTCACTTTTCCCTCAAATAACAGGCCAAAAAATTGGTTTTTTATTAAAATATAAAGCAAGCATGCATTGAGGTCATAAATTAACAAGATATATGACGAGTACACAACGTCAAATCTTAAATCTTACGAGTTGAGATGGATTTATTTTTTGTAAACGGTACCATCATTTAATTGTAAGAAATAAATATCAAAATATTTTCTATAAAATCATAATTTGGATGTTGGTTAGTTCATTATTTTTCATATGTGAGATCTTGTGTTCAAGTTTTTTATAACAACTTTTTTTAGATTAATAACGAATCTGAAATTAAAAACTAAAAAAATGACACTAATAAGATTTGAACTCAGGTTTGAGATGGAAGAAAAGTCTTGCAAACCAACTCTACCAAAAAAAAATTGTTTTATTGTAGTTTCAAAATATATATGGTGGCATACAACAAATCAAAATGGTTGCACCTTTCATGAACCTAATTCTTTTACCTTTCGACTGAGGGATAACACGGTGGCACTGAATTGGATCCGTCTCTGGACCCTGTTACGAATTACGACGAGGTGCTCTAAGGTGGCATATATATAGACACATACACAAACTTGTGTGTATTGTTGTTTTAAAAATATCATATACCGAATTAGATTCGTATAAAGTAATAAACTAAAAAAGAACGATAAATCATTGATACCAAATATATAAAACTTATAAAAAAAAATGATATCACGTATCAAGAGTGAAATCCATGATTAAAGCTCTTGAATCTCTACTTATTGTTTTCTTCAATTTTCAAACTGTTCATGTTCGAGTCTTTGTTTACAAGATTTGGAGTAACTATTTACCGATTTAAGGCTTTAGTTTTTAAGCTTCCTTTTTATTTATATTAAGGTTTTAGGTCTCGTACATAATTATCATCTATTTCTCGAGTTATATATATATATATATATAAAAAAAAACCCAACACCTTACAACATAATGTGTCATAATGCATTGTAACGCTCAATAGCAAATTAGAATGCACGCCATGCCTTATAGTGAGGTCATAGGGGTTAACGTGACGGCGAAGTCAAGACTTGACACCTTAACAAATCATGATCATCATCAGTTAATCATATTGTATATTTGATTTAACTGATATCAAGTTTTTTTTCGATTGATACATGTTGGTATTTGTTTTATGCAGGGACGTTCCAATCTTTTTGGAGGTCCTGTTGCATCCATAACTTTTGATGGCATTACATAAGAGATGTTAATATATATATATATATATATATATATATATAGAGAGAGAGAGAGAGA
>NC_037540.1:3579586-3611632 GCF_001531365.2 Cynara cardunculus var. scolymus
TATATATATATATATATATATATATATATATATATATATATATATATATATATATCAGAAAAAGACATTGATCCTAAACAATCTTAACCTAACCTAAACCTAAATAATTAATAATTTATAAAAACTTAAACAATTAACAATTTGAACCTAAACAATTTGGACTATAGTTTTACATAAATTGATGAAAATGCCTTAAACATATATAAAATTGAGCCCCAAAAATTTAAGACTATGTTTAAAATCTCACATTTAACATACTAATTAATGGATGAACCTGGTTTTATACTAATATTACAAAAGTGGATGTCAAGATACAACTTTAAATATTCAAGTCAAACGTTCAAAAACTAAATCAAACGAAGGTGTGTTAGTGTTCGTGGGATCTTCTCAAAGACTCAACCAAACAATATTCAGTGGTTGATTAGAATAAGTATTAATCTATTAATTAATAATTATTAGAAGGGTACTCGCACAATGCAACAAGATACGTCTTGATTTTAATATTTTATTTTATTTTTTATCTCAGTCTTATAATATCGTCTTATGTGATTTTGAAAAAGCAAAGATGTTTTTATTTTTCAATAAAATATAAATTTGAAGATATCATAAAATTGAAAAAAATATATCGATATTAGTATTAAATTAACTATTTAAAATTCTTATTTTTTGTGTAATTTTTTAATTCAATTTTTTATTATAATTTAATTTAGGTTCAATAACGAAATAATTTATATTTGGTTTAATAATATAATTTTCTTATAAATATAATAATTAATTATTTTGTTAGAACTCGATAATTATCCTGATTATATATTAGATTTTTTATATCTTAAAATTATATGTTTATCATTCATTTGATTATGTTTATCCGTAGTTAGTTACACGAATTCAGACATGGAGCTTTAATATGTTGTACTTATGCATAATTTACTTGTAATCTTGAATTTTAAGTAATATGCATCAATATACAGTACTTCATGCATAAAAAATGGTTTTTAAAAGTTCTTGTCAAATGTTTTGTAATATAGTATAGGTTATGGTAATATCATAGTATTAGAGGTGATCATTTGTCAGTCTAGGCCGAGCCTAACTTGTTTTTTTTTCAACGAGTCTAATATTGTAGACTCAAACGTTTTTTTTTTGGGCTTGACGACTTGTCATTGTCTGCCTTATAAACGTGCCGGACTTACCCATGGGCTAATGAGCCTAAAAAGTGTAACTCTTAATTAACAAGTGTGAAACCAAAAAGTAAAGAAAAAACATTGTTGCAATTAAAACTTTAAGCAACTACTGACTCTATTGTTAACCGATTAGGACTTTTGACATAAGGATGCTGAAAAATATATGTAGAGTTTTTTGGGTTCTCAAGAAAAATCAAAGAGTCTCAACTCTCGTCCTATGACTTTAATAATTTAATTTTAAAATATACTAGTATAATGTTAATTAATGAGAAAAAAATATTAATTATAAAACATAAATGGGCCGGACTTGCTTGTCCATATATTATTTTTACAGTGTCCATATCTGTCCGTTAACTTTAGTGAACAAACTTGGGCCCGTCCATTTTCTCGATAACGGTTGTCCAAACCCGTATTTCTAGCAGACCGGATGGGCCAGGTCTATTGGATCGTCTTGTCCACGAACAACTACATAGCATAAGATTTTTCACATCACACATCAATCAAGTCTACATACTTGATACGATAGTTTCAACCAATTTAATTGGTATCATTAACATGCATGTTGGTTTTATTGATTTAGTACGGAATTTACATCCCCTGCAAAAATGTAACAACTTCAGGCAACTCCTAGCTGACAGTGAGGAATGAGGAGCAGCCAATGGTTGAAGGTCAAGCGGAACACTCCCCTACCGATGCATTTTCACATCATCGGTTTCAGTAGATCGCTTAACCTCGTTCATCTTTGACGTAAGAGCACTTGATAAGTGCATCTCCTCGGCTTACTTTACTACCTCTAAAGACCATTCGACTCCCTGATCATTTCTCGTATCCTTTTTATTTATTTTATCATTTTTTTTTCTTATTAAATTTTTTTTTTCTAAGTCAAATTAACAACATATTGGTGGCCTGTACACCATCTTTTAATTGGGGTTTATTTTATATTATTTTATTTAAAAATTTTCACTTTTTGTGACCTCAATATGATTTTTTACATAAATAAAATATTACAATGGGCCTGTAATTGAGAAAAAAAATTAATAATTATATTTGTATAAAATATAAATAATTAATAATTTAACTGAGAAAAAAAATTATGATTATATTAAATAGAAATTAAGAAATTTTCCATTGTATTTTGATACATTTGGGCCTATAATTTAATCCAAAATAGGATTTATTTTTGTACCAATATCATTTTATAAATAAATAATATTTTTATTCAAATATATGTATTATTAGTCTAATTATTTCGGCATGTTCATAACATTTTATAGGCCCTGGACGAACGTAAAAACATGGTACACTACGAGAAACAAGGCTTTTAGTAACAACATTTGTCGTTGCTAAAAGTCCATTTATCATTAGAAAGAGTATATAGCAACAACATATCGTCGCAATAACTTGTGGCGAAAATATGTCGTCGCTAAAAAGCGCATCGTCAAAGCTCACTTTTCTTGTAGTGACCCTCGAGAAGTATGAAAAAAATTAAATAAATGTTTTTCATTTTGTATAAAATTGAGTACACAAAATGCTAATAATTTACTAAGAAAATAAATATTATTAATCTTTATTATAAATATATAAGAGAGTACTTAAATTTCCGTACATGTTATTTAGGTAATTTGAAACCAAAAATATAGAAATTGTGATTAATAAATTTTTATAAAAAGTAAGAGTTTTTTTTAGTTCATAACAAGAAATATGTGTTATTTTGGTAAAAAAAATGAATTGAGATGAATGAAGTAATCGTAAGGGTCAATGAGAGATCAATAGTAGAGAAGATTATCAAGGTTTTCTAGACAAGTAGACAAATAAAGATCAATAAGAATATGGAAGAAAAGATGATCCATTGAAATTCAATTAGAATAAATAATAAATTAAACATATAATTATAATGTGCAAGCTCAACAAATGGTTGTTTGAGTATTTAAATAAAATCTTGTGATGTGGTGGAATTCCAATGAAAGATACATAAGTCAAACAATTCT
The DNA here is from genome assembly GCF_001531365.2 of Cynara cardunculus var. scolymus. Taxonomy (NCBI): domain Eukaryota; kingdom Viridiplantae; phylum Streptophyta; class Magnoliopsida; order Asterales; family Asteraceae; genus Cynara; species Cynara cardunculus. Next base: position 3,582,756 of record NC_037540.1, read on the forward strand.
ATTTTCTTTCTTATGTTTGTTCAACTAAAATAAGATGTAAAGATTAAAAGTTTATGCAACATAACATATATAATAGACATTACCAAATACATCTAGTAAGAAAATTTATTGATTAATTACAAAACCATGAAACACGCCATAAATAATAATAACAATAGATTGATTTGTCAAACAATAGTAAAATATTTTCCGTAGAAGAAAAAATAGATAACAATAGTCAACAAAAACAATTAGAACAACATACCAAATAACAATATCCAATAGAAACAAAATAGATAAAATATCCAACAAAAATATATAGCGATAGCAAGCACATGATCTTAACGTTGAATTGTTGAAGCAAAAAAACAGTCAAACATATAGAGATAACAATAACCAATGTCATTGGACCTTGCTGGAGATAAAAAAAATAGATAGACAATAAACAATAGCATATGATGAATGACCAAAGTTGATATATTTTTGGGCACTTATTATATACTAAATTCTTTTTACCTCTTATTGTATGCTACAAAACTTTGGGTTTCGTTAATTTATTAAGAAGAAAATTTGGGCCCTGGACGTGCGTCTGTGCCGCCCTCCCCGAAGGACGACCCTGTATTCATGTAAAACAAAACAAACTTTAAATTGTCAGTCGTTTGGGTATTTCTTGTTTATAGGATATTGATATAATTGATTAGTACGCTATTAGTTAAGGGTTGTTTGACAGTTGTTGAATGGTTTGATATAAAATGATTAAGTGGACATAATGATTAAAAAAACTCTTATAATATAATACAAAATGAAATATAATTGTTTGGTACTTATTCAGAATAAATTAAGTTGCTGAATGGTTAAGGGAGGCTCAATCTGTAAAATCATTCAGAGGTTTTTAGAACCATTAAAAGACAAAAAAAATTGTCAAACAAAATTTATCTCTTAATAATTCAAAAGTTATCTCTTAATAAAACTATTAAAAGGTAAATAAACAACTCTTTAGATATTATCTATTTATTTTATTAATTTAATATATTTTTTTTATCAAGTTGCTACATAATTCTTGTTTTGAAATTCGTCATAAAATGGACTTGAAGTACTTGGATTTGTAACTTGTAAGGGTCATGGATTTCATGGCCTCTCAATAAATTCATACCCCATACATTAATTGGCATAAACCTAAAATATGGTTTTGAACCACAAAGATAGTGCCTGGTTGGTTTGAGCTTGACTTCAAAGGTCAAAAGTGTCAGGAAATCTCATGTTCAAATCCAAAGAGAAATAAAAAACTCTTGTGGCCACGGAGATTCAAATGCAGTAACTCCGGGCTATCTGCAAAACAAGTGGTCGTCCTGAAATTAGTCGGCTCACGTAACGGGTTAGATATCCATGTTAATAAAAGAAATGGTTTTGATTTTTGAAGGGCAAAAAAGAGAAATCAATCAAAGATAATCCTACTCTTCAATCATTCATTAGCAAAGTAACTATATACATGAAGAAATTTAACATACACTTGGCCAATACCCATGCCTAAATGACCATTTTACCCTCCACCAAAAAGTTTATACTACATTACCATCTTCCTCGTCGAAGCTTCAAACTTTAATGCAAGTCATGGACTTCTCTTGATACCCAGTACGTTAATCAACTCTACCTACAAACACAAAGGTACGACTAATATAGCTAATAGTACAACTATGAAGTAAATCATGGCTCTTTCCATTTTTGCCCTTGCTCTTTCCACGCCATTGCACCTCCATTTTTGCATCTGCTTCAAGAATGGAACTACAGATTCGAAAACGATTTAAGGGATAGAATAGTAATAGTTATCGAAAAGAAACAAATGTGGGTGGCAGGAGAACAAAAACCAGTAGTTTCTTGAAATCTTGATCATGGGGTTTCAAGAAAACATGAAGAACTAAAAGAGGGAGTCTTGAAGTTTGATGGTGATTTTGAAATGGGTTTTGTCAATTATGAAGTGGGTTGGGTCCAGAAGGGACTAATCTTTTCAAAACACCGTATCTTGGATCAATATCTTCATCAATTGGCGGTGGAGGATGAAGCGGCGGCGGCGGTGGTGGTGGATGTGGTTGTCGGAGTTGAGGAAGATGCGGACGGCAATGGAAATAATTGCAGGGAGGAGATGGGTGTCTTTGGGTGGAGATGGTGGTGAAAGAATGGTGATGATCATGGAGTTGGTGGCGGCGGTGAGGGTGGTAGGTGATGACGGAGGCTGCCGGCGTGGTGATGGATGAAGTGATGGTGATGACGAAGAACGATATCAGTAAGAGATATAAAAGGGGTTGTTGAGATGAAGAAGAGAGAGAGTTCTTCATTTTGTGTGTGTGGGTTTTTAGTGAGAGAAAGATCAGTGGGGATTGTATTTTATAACGGTGGTGGTGGCGGAGGACGGTGGTGGTGGATGCGGCGGAGGATGACAGATGAATATGGAAATGGTTATTATTATTAAGAATAAAGAAGAGAGGTCGCCATCTTCTCTCATCAAAGGAGTCACGCATATTCACATACAGGCGGTTGTGCTTATTTTTTCTCTGGTTATTTTGAGTTCTGACATTTACATTATGGACCCACAAATTTACCATTTTTACATGATTCACCCTTCAGTTTCTAACTTTAAATATAGAGAAATAAAAACAGAACCATGGTGTAGAAGAGTTGTATGACATGGAAACGGGGAAGGGATGAGGTGAGTTTTTTTAATTTGTGGGTTTGGCTCCGGTTTTTATGACGGTCTCCAATGGGTGCGGGGATTAATATCCCGTCCCAGATTATTTTCTGGTCAAACCCGGTAAAATCTCGATCCTCGTCTCCAGTCAAACCTAATTTTAGGAAATAAATAATATACACACATATAATATATTATATAAAATATATTAATAAAATTATATATCAGGTACCGGGTAAATTGGGAAAAAAAATACTATTACACAAATAAATTAAAAAAAATGTTGTCCCTTTTCAAAATTATGAAATAAATGGATTATTTAATTTTCTTTTGACAACTATGAATTGATTTTACATTTTGATAATAAATGATATTCTTTACAAGCAATTTATTCAAATTAAAATAGTATTAAAACCATAATTAATTTGCTCATTTACTTTGTTGACCCAAAGATAAGTACGTAATATTATTTTTAATATATTCTTTAAAATAGAGATTTTAATGATTTTTAATTTAACAGTTCAAAACCTTCATAAAAATGAAGAAAGTAGGAAAAAGAGTGAAATTCTTTAAATTTGGAGAACTCTCCAAAATGATTACTTATGAAATAGAAATTATTTTTTATTCTTCCTTATGATGAAAATATTTGAAATTAAATGTATAAAAGAGATAAAAAAAATACTTGGGATAATAACGTAAATATCCGTTTTATCTGACTCTATTCACCTCTTAGCAAACTCCCTTCCACACTTACCAAAAAGTCAATACCTCTCTAAGTGCCCTTGTCACAACTTATGGAGAGGATACTTTCTAAAAATACTCAAGCGTCACTCTTAAACCTGGGGAGGGTTGCAAAAGGGGTGAAAGCTCAAGTTTCAAACTTGCGAAGGTGCAACTCTTCTGAAGTTTCCATTTTTCATAAAACAAGCTCCATGACAAGTTAAGTCTACTATTTCCCTCACGTGTCATATTAATCTCCATGTTTAGAAAAAATCAAGATTAAATTCTCTTTTTCAGATATTGTTTGGAAAAAAATCACTTTTTAGAGAAGTGCACTACAGGTTGCGGCCTGGAGACTTGTAGAGGTATTGACTATTTGGTGAGTGCGGGGGAGAGTTGGCAAAGGAGATGACTTGAGTCAGGTAAAACGCTATTTATGTTAATTTCTCATAATATTTTATGAATGATATTGAATATTTTAATAATATAATTCATATTGTATCTCCAGAATGAGAAGATATTAGAGATGGAACATATTTCTTTTGAGATTTTAATTTTTGATTCTTCATTTTAAAGAAGGTTGTTGGAGATGCACTCATAATTACCCCGTAAGATGAACGACCCCATAAACACACACCCAATCAACGTTTGACAAATCAATACACGAATTTTAAACTTTGATCCAAGTTAAAAAGCTATCCCATGGTGCTCATAGCTTGAACTTGCTAATGTTAAGACCTAACTTGATCTTGCAAAATGCAACCTTCGTTAGTCCCTTGGTTTGGCCATGTTCTAACCATGTAAAGTAAACATGTATACATGATGATGAAATATTTTTGCATTTATATTTCTCAATGCAATTTATTCATATACAAAAAATAAATAAAAATATAGATACAACAACATACGAAGTTGGATGGATGGCATGTACGTTCTTTTTCATTTATCAAGCAATTTACGTGCACGAGTGTTTGCGCCTTTGACTCGTGAGTTTAGCTCATCAACATCCTCCGAAAGATCATCAAGAGCTTTGTTTTGCCTGCATTAATTTCATCAAAACACACACAACTCCTTTAGTTGTCCCTTGTATATACTAATTTAAAAGGATTAAAGATTAATAAACTAAACTCACCTGTCAAGTTCAGATCCCATTTCAGAAGCCATTCCCTTCAGATCACCCAATACATCGCTTAAATCATCCAATGCCTCATCTTGTTTTTGCTTCTCCAACTGATTGATTTTATATGAAAACCATTAATAACAATTCAAGAACAAATGGTTATATTGCCATATTCAATGGCAGCCTTGAAAACAGAAGCGGGGTTCCAACATATACAGAGAAAAAATTATTTAAGTCTAGTTGATGTGAGACTCTAGCACACCTCATCGAGTGGCACAGATTGTCCTAGACTGTTAAGAGGGGATTGATGGATGAGTGAAGATTGACCCGTGGTGTCTAGTACTTAGAGTAGTAGCTCTGATACCATGTGAGAATATCCCCAAAAGATTCCTTAATAGCATCTTCCATATTTGGAGATTTTTCCTTTCTCTTTCCTATGTTAGATGTTAGAGCATTTTTTTTCCTTACTTTCCAAAATTTCTAATATAGCATAGTTGTTGAAGATACTTTCTAAGGAAAGAAGAAAGGTTCCAACATATATAAAAGAGAAATTGTTCAAGTTTAGCTGACATAAAACTCTAACATTAACAACACATACCTCAACTTGCTCCATGGCATCCTTTGGTTTAGCACCTCCAGCTCTAGCGCCCTTCTTCCCTTTTGGTGCATGACCCAAACCCAACTTCTCCCTGTCCTCCTTACTTGCTTTCTTGTCTGCTTTGTCATCTGCCCAAACACAAGACACAACTAGCTATTGTCTATATCAAACAAGATAATTAAGTAGATGACAATTAATGTGGGCTATTGGCAAAGCAGAAGATGGTTATACCATTTCCGTTGACACTAACTTGTAATCTTTAGGATGTGATGTCACTCTTTTATCTATCATCTATGTTAGACTTGTTCATGGGCAGTACGGTCCGCTCGTCAGCTTAAAAAAGTAAGCTTGGATAATCATTCTCAAAAAAATGAAGGGCTCGAGTTGGACTGCTAAAATTAATGGGCTAGCTTCGGCAATGGAAAAAATAATTCAGATAAGCCCGTCCAACCCGTTATATTTTATAGTTGATTAAAATTTATATATAAATTAATAATTTGTTTTTTATTAAAAAGATGTAGAAGTGGCTTTGGGTTAGATGCCCTCTACTGAGTACTGAATGTCACGCAAATAAATATAATATACGATATTTTATATGATACGTCTAGAATCTCGATCTTGAAATATTAGGTGGATAAATATTTTGTTATTGGAAAAACCCGGACTTTGAAAGTTGACAAATCATTGAAGAAAAATGTCCACACTCCATTTATTGTGAAACTATTTTTTTCATACACTATGTACATTGATATATTTTACGTCTTATTTTATGTTGGAAGTAAAGTATGTAATTTATATGATTTTATAGAAGTTTTGTTTTTCAAATGTTCAAAGAATAAGCCTGTTAGCTCGTGAGCCCGGCCCGTTTATGAGGCGGTATGGGAAAGTCTATAAGCCCATAAAACGAGCTTGAGTTTGCCATATTGGACCTGCTGGAAAAAAAAAATTATGGTAGACCCGACCTAAATCTACAAATGATCATCTCTAATATATGTATATGTGCATGTGCTTCGTAATGATTTATGCATGGAGGAGAAATCCATAATAACTCCGCACATATCATTACTTTTTTTAAATATATATTTGCTAAATTCATTTTATTTTTTAATTTTTTTAATAAAGTAATGAAAGATTCATCTGTGATTGGAGACAAATGATCTATATTCGAAATTAAAGACATGGAGTTGAAACCTTTAATTGGCTCCGGCCCTGTGATTTCCTTCCCCTTCTTTGGCTTCCAAGTCATGGAGAAAATCCCTCCCAGATTCCCCAAAATCTTTTCACCCTGTAATCAACATTAGATATTCAAAGAAACACATTAATTCCTTAATTTCATCTTTGGATTATAATGTAGATTATAAATCTACATTATAATGAACTAATAACAGTAATTGAATACAGAAAATGTACCCTGCTTAAATCTTTATCCATTTCAGCAGCCTTTTCATGGGTCCTATGAATCTGCTCCCCTTGAGCATGCAAAGTATCAAGGGTCTTACTAGCATCCTCTCTGATATCTTCTGCTATTTTCAAGGCATTATTTACACTTTTCGTAGTTTCTTTAGCCTGATCTGCAGCATATTGTTCTAATTCCTGATTAGACATGCTGTCCAGATCAGCTTTACTCTTTGGTTTTTTCCTAAGTGTTGTAGTCTTTTTTCCAAAGAAGTCATCGTCATCGTCGTCATCGTCGAAAGGGTTGGTCTTTTTAGAGTCTGGAACAGGGAGGGCTGGTTCAGAAGCAGTCCTTCTAGCAGGTGCTTCTTTCTTTTCTGCTTCAGCCTCCGGAGGTTTTGCAGGACTAGGTGAAGCTGCTTTTCTAAACCCAAACATGTTTCCAAATTAGACGATACCTTAGCCTAGAACTATATTCTTCAGCAGTGATACCTGAAAATTTGCGAAACAGATTTACAAATATGACAAAATAATTTCGAGTTTGGACTTGAAATGAGTCAATTGTGCAACGTTAATTGACAAATGTAACAATCCAATTGTATATAGAACCATTAATCGATATTAGCATAAGATGTGTTGATCAACCACAATGAAAAATGAAACTAATCGTGAATGAATCATGACTTTAGAATTCGAACTAGAATTTGCCGCGCATTCAAGCTTTCCATGGATTTATGGCAAAGGCAAGAACAATATATATCTTCGAGGTTGTAGCATTTGTTGCAAAATCGAACATAATCCTCAGATTGTGATATTGAAAATGAATCTAATCCTGTTGATCATAGACTTTTAATTACGTCTCTCCTAATGAGCAGATCAAACGTAGAATCTGATGATATGAACGAATTAGTAAACATTAATCGGCGAATTCCAACTTTTAATCAGAAACTAACTTCGAATCAAACAAATGCTAATCGGAACCAACATTTAACAGAATCAAAATCACCGGTATCTAATATTCCGAGCAATAAACATAAACAAGTAACAATTACCCTCCGGCCGATCAAATTTCTTTTCCTTTACTGTTTATGGCGTTACGAGGAGAGAAAACGGTGAAAGAGTCTTCTCTCCGATGAAGAGATAAATTGAGAAATGAAGTGCGATATTAGGTTACAAATTTGGGGGTTTTGAGGTGGAGATGGATCGCACAAATATCACAGAGATGATCGAGCGGCAATCCAAAAATTCATGTTGGCTTCAGCAAAATTGTTTGTTCCGCCATATTTTCAGGTTCGAACCGTTGGGATTCATTGTGCATGGAAATTTCAATCTCTTCAAATCACAATTAAATGAAATTTTCTCCACCTGTGCATGCTTTTAGAAACCACTATCGACCTTTAAACGTAAATTTGTTGTAAATTTATGGAATTAGAAAATATACAAAATTCGTCCCTGTAATTTATGTATTTCAACATTTTGGGTCCCTATTTTCAAATATCTATGGATTACATCCTCGTGGTTTACATCTCGTAATGCGTTGGGTCCTTGTTTCTAACTCCTTAAATTTTTCTGTTAAGTAGGTCACATAAAAGGGTATTTTACTATTTTTTGTTTTAGTCTTATTTTCTATTTAAAACCACAGGTTCAAAAACATGTAATTAACTATACACATATCAAACCCACACCCTAACTTCATCTTCCCAAACCCACCCCTCACGCTGAAAAACCATCTTCTCGTAGATCCACGATTCATTTAATAGAAAAACGAAGAACCTACTAAAAAGACTGAAATACCCCTCTGATTTAAGTCAATTAACAAAACTTGTTAGACGAAGTTAGAGTTAGGGACCCAGTGTATTATAAAAAGAAAATCATAGGGATGTAATACATAGATGTTTTAAAATAGAGACCTAGACTATTAAAACACATAAACCACATGGATCAAAAATGTAATGTACTCTAAATAATAAAATGAGAGGGTATGAATAGTAAGCCTTTTTATTTATCCATAAAATTACAGTATTTCACAACAAACGTATAATCTTTTAAAATTTCATGCTTAAACAAGATAAAAATAACTCAAAAACCCGATCAACCCGATCAACCCAATCCAACACAACACAAAATAGCTCAACGCGATGCAACCTCATGTCTAATCGAGTTGTAAAATTGTCAAACCGTAAGTATTGGGCTGATATTGGGTTACTATTATTTGAACTCAATCCAACCCGATGAACCCGATATCCTTTTATTTCTTGGATTTAATATGATTGTTGAATTTATATTAATATATATATTAGACAATTACACTATCATGTATGCTCTTTATATACACATTTTCGATCTATTCACATATTTATATAACTCATTCGTATATATGTTCAGTAACTGTGAACATATATATGTAAATTAAGAAAATTAACTGAATGTGATATACGTAAGAAGTATGGATAAGTTATATCAAATGGTTGATGATGAAAAAGAAATTATGAGTAGAGAAATAACATATTCTAGATTAGAAGAATATTTTAATGTACCAAAGTATCAACCCGACTAACCTGACCAACTCGTACGGGTTGGGTTGGGTTAAGAATTTTTCAAACCACAAGCATTGGTTGGGTTGTTCAAATGTCTTCAACCCGATCAACCTAACATATAAGCACCCCTAGTCATACCAATAAATTACATGTTATTTTTAAATCTAAAAAGTTTAAATTATAATATAATTTTAAAAATTAAACATATCATGCCAAAAACAAACAAGTTTATAATATTTAACATTCATATCATTACTCTTTTTCAAGTTTCTTTAATCGGATTTCAAATTAACAAGTTATATTCAACTTTCATTTGTATTTTTTATTTTGTTCAACATAAAGTTTTTTTATTTTTCCTTTTTAATGAGAAACTGCATTAATTTTTCATTGTTATGTTGTCTTGTACGGGATACACAACAAGTTCTTTTTCAAAGACAGTAAATTGTTTGTGTGTTTTAACACTTTAGGTCCTTATTTTGAAATATCTATGGATTATATTCTTGTGGTTTGCAATTTATATCGTATTAGGTCACTGTCATTAACTCCTTCCAAAAAAATTATGTTAACTCAATTAGTTTAGAGGGGTATTTTAGTCATATAGTTTGTTTTTTATTTTATATTAAAACCATATAGACCAAGATTGTAATTTACTCTTACATTATTTATCGAATTATTATAATTGTTATATATATATATAAACCTAATACAGATATCTCATCTTTTCAACCCTACCCCCTTCCCAACAACCTTACTCCGGGAGCACACACACGCTAAAGACCACCGTTTCCTCCCTTACTCCATAGTGGTGGATCTAGAAATTTTGGTGATGGAGGTCGGAATTTAAGTAATGCCTACGTGCTCATGTGGTTTTTGTCGTCCTCTACTTAAATATTTTTATATTGGGTTAAAAAAAATTCAAACCGTAAGTATTGAGTTGAGTTGTTCAAATGTCTTCAACCCAATTCATGAACACCCCTAGTAGTAAACATTCCAATGTCTCTAAAAATGTAACGTACAACTTATTTCGATGAAGGAACGATATTTTTTTTAAGTTTTACAAACATTATAAACTGTTTTTTTTTTTTTAATTTTAAAACAGTAAAATAAATGTTATCTTTGCTTAATGCAATGGTGTTAATCTCTCTTTCTATAACTATTTTTATAACAAACCACTATTAGTTAACACTTTATGCTACTAAACCCTATTAAAACAATGTTTTAACATAGTTTTTGTACCACAAAAAATTGGTACCGTAGGTTTCTGGGTTAGCTTATGTGTACCGATGAATACTCTGACGACCAAGAACGGTTGGATGCCTAATCCGCACCACAAATTGGTCTGGATTCGTCTTAAAGTCACTATTATGTTTTCTATTGTATTTATTGTTTAAGAAAAATCTCATATTATTATTTTATTTCGTTTACATTTATAATATGAGTGATATCTCATGCATCTTTAACGAAAATGACAAATTGTATCAGTTATAACACATATTTTGTTTGGATTTATATTTTGAAAAACCGACTTTTAAAAAACTTAATTTTAATTTCTATAATAATACATCTAACTAAGGTATTTCAAAATAAAAATATTTATTATTTGATACTATAAATTTACTATTTTGAAAATATGATAATCTATACTATATTATAAAACATTTGACAAATGCTCTTAAAAATCATTCTTTATGCATGAAGTACTGTGTATTAATGAATGTTACTTAAAGTTTAAGATTACAAGTAAATTTTGGATAAGTACAACTTATTAAAGCTTTATTTTTGAATTCATAAACTAAATGCAGATAAATATAATCAAATACATGATCAACATCTCATTTTAAATGTTAAAAATCTATAGTATAATTAGGATAATTATTGAGTTATAACAGAATCATATATTTATAAAAATTATATTGTTAAGCCAGAAATAAATTACTTCGCTATGAAAAATAAATTAAATTATAAGAAATTTTTATCGATATTAATATTGATAATTTTTTTTTAATTTTTTGTAATATATTTAAATTTATTTTTATTCAAAAATTCGAACCTTATTTTTCTCAAAACCACATAAACTATAGTATAATAAAAAACAAAAAATAAATAAAATATTAAAATAAAAATATATCTCACTATATTACATAATTACTTTCTTTTTAATAATTATATAATGGGCGGAGGAGGGGAGAGCCCGTACAATTCCCAAAAGACACATGAATATGAACAAGTGAAGTTGTTTTGGGTGGGGTACATTTTTCTGACACAAGGATATCAACAATTGAAAAGGTGCTTTTCATATATAAAATATCTTCTTTTATCATTAAAAATAAATTTAATTTAATAGTGGGTTAAATGTATTTTTATATATTATTTAAATGCGTTTTATTTAATAAGTTTCTTATTAAATATATTATTATAAAAACTCATTTTTTATATTTTTAATATATGATTTGATTTGATTTTAATATTAAATGAGTGTAAACAGTGGCAGATCCAGGTTTTTGGTCTAGTGGGGGCACTTTTAAGGTAGCTTAAACGCCCACAAAGTCGTCCGATGTGTTTTTAGCCTTATTCCACTATTCCAAGAGATTTTTGAAGTTTTTTGGATCATTTCGAGGGATTTTTAAGGGTTTTTTTTTTATCAATTTCGAGGAACTTTTCAAATTTTTGGTTGATTTCAAGATACTTTCTTTAGTTGGTGGGGGCCTAACAAGAAATTACGGAGGAAAACCATGGTAGAAATTAAAAAAAAAACAACTTTTACCCTTAGAAAATTCATTTTTTTATTTTTTAATAGGGGTCTTTCCCCCCACCTTTTACAAGGTAGGTCCACCCCTGAGTGTAAATAATAATTCTCTTTAACATTTCACATCATTTAAATAGAGATTTGAACTTACTAAGTACACTATCGAATTCTAATTTGCCAAGAGGCTTGGACTATGCTCTTGTTTAGTAAATGGTGCTTGGGACGAGATGAATGGTTATGGCGATTTGTAGATCAGACTTTGCTTTTTCAGGTTTCAGACTGGAGAAAGGCAATTTCGTATATGTTGCTTCTGTGCTAGGAAAAGGATTGCAAGCTATGTACCAATTATTGGGCATGAGAATGGAGCGGGGACCCTAATCCCCATGATCACATCCCTGTCCCCGTCCTCATCCTCGTCCCTAAAGGGGAATGTGGATCCCCAAAGGGTGATCGGTTTTTTTCCCCACTACATAAAATATTATAAATCAAATGCGTTAAACACCACATTCAATCAATGATTATCCCATGTTTAAATCTCACACATATTTTCAAATTCGCTTTTATAAAGTATTAAATATAAACAAAATCATAATATCATACATAAATGTGTGGTCAAATGTTTTCGGGTTTTAACATTTTATAAAAAAAAAAAAAAAAGTAAGACAACTCATAAGAGATGTATATAAGAAGAATGTCAAAATACTATTTCTCAATTTAAAATATATTAAATTTAATTCTTTATAAATAATATATTTAATAATAAATATGTAATATATTTAACATTCGGGGACGTGGACCACGTTACCCGGCCCCATCCGTATCCCCGGTTTTTGTTTTCAAGAATCCCCGTTCCCATCCCCGGTCCCGGTTTTGCAGGGAATCACCATTCCTGTCAGGACAGATACACTATGTTTTCCAATGAAACGGATCTCATTTCCGTGCCTAACAATTATATTTGTTTGACTCATAAATCATGAACTTGGGTTCGCTGATTTTTACTATTGTTATCATTTAGAATATCAATTGCTTTAATGTTTTCACTCTTTACCCTTGCTTTACTCATTTAATAGCTTAGTTGTTTTTGATTTGTTAATTGTTGCTTCTCTAGCGTCTTTGCCCTTTGTTCCTTTGGTCCATTTGGAATATTGAATTCCATCATTTAGTTGAAAATCTTGTCTTACCATTAAAAAAATTGGATTTTAGTGCACTTTAGTTCTTAAAAAAACCTTAAAGATAAAATATTAATGAATTACATATATGTATTTTTATATTTTACATGTTTATAGTGTAAGATCTCTATGTTAGTTGAGAAGAAGAACAAAATTGCTCTATAAAAGACTGATGTTTTAAAATCGTGAGTTCATGTATGGATAAAATGGACAATATCTCGTATTGAGATGTTACAGATGGTATTAGAACTGAAAATTTGTACGAGAGGATTTTCGTATCATCATTAAAAAAATTTAAGTATAAAATAAAAAAATGTTTTTTTAATTAAAAATATAAACATATAAAATTTGACAGGGAAAAGGAGAAAAAATCAAAGAAGCCAACGAAAGGGTTCATTCTGTTGAGAACAACGTGCTCCGTTAACTGACGGAGTCCAGATCAGAAGTCGAAGATCGGAAGACGACAAAACCACCATTTATCTCATATCTTTCCCTCTGATCGCGATTCTTCTCCATTCGTCCTTCCTCTCTGGTCAGTGTTCTGATAGAAGTAGTTTTAGAGAGAGAGAAAGAGAGTAACTATGGCGGCTTCATCTTTCTCTGATACGAGCTACATTTCGAAATCAAGCATTTCCGATTTCAGTTTCAGTACCGAACACTCGAAAACTTTGCTGTTTTTGAAGTTCGAATTGAGCAGGAGGCTACATTCTAAAAGAAGGAATTTATCTGTGACCAAAGTCGCTAGCAGAAATCAGGAGCTAGAAAAATTGATAGATCAATCAGTTCAAGAAGGTATTTTATATAATTTTTTATTATATCTCTTAGTTTTTCATGATTGTTATGTGAGAATTTAATACGCGTGGATTGTTCTCTTGAGATTGGGCTTATATGTCGTTGAATTCTACTTGCAATGTCAATGGAATAGTGTTTTTATACCTTCTTGTTTTTATTGTTGTTGTTGTTGTACAGTTGCGCAGCTGAACGTGTTTTTCTTTTTAATTTAGACACTGAGGGTTATATGTCGTTAGCATAAGAAAATTACTGTTGCCGCTATAAGAATCTAAATGTCATAAATTGTAACATAGATAGCCTCAGTTGTTTTAACTGATGTTAAACATTTTAAACCTGAATTTGTATGTTCTGTTTTCGGATGTAGTTAAGTTTATAATCCGTTAATCCCATAGCAAAAAGAGCCACATGTTTGATCACAGAATTCGAGCCTACTACTCTTTGAAATGCAAATTTGGTCCATCAGTTTTCTCAATTTTGTTATTATTAAGGGCCATTTAGGCATTTGAATATTATTCAAGCCTCTCGTTAAATGCCAAGTCAAATTGAGCGTGTTACACATTTAACACGCTCAATTTTCTATTTGAAGAGTTTGGCTTAAGTTTAATGTCGTTGTCTAGTACTCTAGAATATTTATCAATTATGAAGTTAAAACCTTGAAAACGAGTCAATTTGTTATCAAAAGTCAAAATGTATTCGTCCATCAATTCTTATTGTTGGAACACGCAGAGTAAGTTGTTCACAAAGAAAGATGGTATATAAGGTTACAGAAGAGGTTTGACTAGCAGGAGGCTTTCCATTAGAGTTCTAGTGCATTGACAATGTGTAGTCATGTTGATTCGTTAAGAGCAATGTGGAAGCCAATTGCTGATAGTGGAGAATCATATATGGGCCATATGGGCCGGTTTCTCGTCACCCATCTAATAAACAACTATATATTGTCATGTTATGGATTTTAAACTTTTTATCGTCACGCAGAAACAGATGATTTGGATAACGGGATCCTTGTTCCTGATTCTGAATCTGTTATATCAAGCATCAAATACCATGCGGAGTTCACACCCTTATTCTCTCTAGAAAATTTTGAGCTTCCAAAGGCATTCTATGCTACTGCTCAAAGTGTTCGTGATGTGCTCATCACTAACTGGAATGCCACATATGAATTCCATGAAAAGATGAACGTGAAGCAGGCATATTACTTATCTATGGAGTTCCTTCAGGTGTGTTGTAGTCTTCTGTTGTGGTATTATGTTCACTTCACAGTTGGTGCATATTTTGTTTTTAATCTTCTTATTTCTTGAATCTTGATTGTCCTAGGGAAGAGCATTGCTAAATGCCATTGGTAATTTAGAGCTGTCAGGGGCTTATGCCGAGGCTTTAAGGAAACTGGGTCATAATCTGGAGGATGTTGCTAGGCAGGTGAGCCTATTAGAGTTTACTTATGCAACTGGTAATGTTTGGTGGCTTCAATCTCTGTTATACATTGTTTCTAGCTGTCTGCTTATACCCATATTCTTAAACTGCTCAAACTTGTCGTTCTAAGACCCCCGAGTATTTGCAGCAATATTATGCAATTAAACCTTTCAACCTACATGAAGCACTTCTAAGTTTGTTCGAATCATATAGCGGTTCTATTGATCCACTGGCCATGTGGCAATAAACGTTTCCCCTGGCCATATGGCAACAAATGGTTTCACTTACGAAAGGGGTTCCTGATCATTGTGACTTCATTGAAACACACTGCAATCATTCAAACCTTAGCTTCGACATATAATTTAATCTTGAAAAGTAGGATGATTTGCAAGCTATCGTACGGATCTGCATATTACTCGAAATGCATTTACTAGTGTCTTAATTAATTAGTAGTTGACAGGAGCCAGATGCTGCACTTGGAAATGGAGGTTTGGGCCGACTTGCCTCCTGCTTTTTAGACTCCTTGGCAACACTGAATTACCCTGCATGGGGTTATGGTCTTCGTTACAAATATGGTCTTTTTAAGCAACTGATTACAAAAGATGGCCAGGAAGAAGTTGCAGAAAATTGGCTTGAGGTTCTCATCTTCATCTTCATTCTAGTTATTAATGATGATTCTCTTTATTACATAACCTTATAGGCTTTGCTGTTCTCGATTATTTTTGGCATCTGCTTTTAGGTTCATTCCTGTTCAAATACATATATTTCTACCTGCAATTGTTAAATTTATTTTACTGTACTTTGCAGATGGGTAATCCCTGGGAAGTACCAAGGAATGATGTCTCTTATCCTGTAAAATTTTATGGTGAAGTTGTTACAGGCCCAGATGGATATAAGGAATGGGTTGGTGGAGAAGATATCATGGCTGTTGCCTATGATGTTCCCATACCTGGATATAAAACCAAAACAACCATCAATTTAAGATTGTGGTCAACAAAGGTTGCACCAGAATATTTTGATTTACATGCTTTCAATTCTGGAGATCATGCCAAAGCATATGAAGCCCTTAAAAAAGCAGAGAAGGTTTGTTTTTAAGTTCTACTGTCTTACAGTTTCCTGGTTTGGTATTTCATTTGCAAATTCCATATTCCCCTAATCTGCATGAATAATTGCTTGTTTTGTACACTATGTGGAACTTGAGTTCTGCAGGTAACTGGAACCGTATTCTGCATTGTTTTCTTAAATGTGTTTTTCAGGAGACACCACCCCCCGATTATTTACCTGTGTTTATTACATATATTTTAATACCATAATACCTTCCTTTGAAAATCTATCTGATAAACACTGTCATTGCAATTCGTTAATTTTGATCAGATTTGCTACATCTTATACCCTGGAGATGAATCATTTGAGGGGAAGACTCTTAGATTGAAGCAGCAGTATACACTATGCTCTGCTTCTCTTCAAGATATAATTGCACGATTTGAAAGGAGATCTGGGAAGTCGCTCAACTGGAGTGAATTCCCTGAAAAGGTTGCAGTACAGATGAATGATACTCACCCCACACTATGCATACCAGAGTTATTGAGAATATTGATGGATAGTAAGGGGTTGAAGTGGAAAGAGGCATGGGAAATCACTCAAAGGTTAAGTTCTTAGTCAACTAAGCATATTTAATGTGGTTACCAAGTGAATGGAAAACTTTTCACAGCTTCTGCGCCTCATCTAGTTTAATTTATTTGTGCATGATTGTACATAGTCTCCTTCTTTCCACCCCCCGGAAGGAGTTGTGGAGTTCATAGTTGGAGTAACACCAAAAAGAATATGAACGATGAAATCTTCTGTATGGACAGTCGCTGAGCCCTGTAGGTGTACCACAAAGTGCATTCAGTATTGACCCTTGTTAATATTGTCATTTGCTCGATGTGAAACTATTTATACTTGCATGAGTATCAAATCTCAATGAACATATATGCTGACTTTTCATTTCAAAACCTCAACCATGCCATGTTGGCCTCAAGCTTTAGTAATAAGTATTCATCAGAGTTCGAACTTCTGACAGAACCGTCGCATACACCAATCACACTGTTCTACCAGAGGCTTTAGAGAAGTGGAGTTTGGATCTTCTGCAGGAACTACTTCCTCGGCATGTTGAAATAATAGAATTGATTGACAAGGAGGTATTTCCTAACCTTTTCTTTACAGCTACATTCAGATATCGCATTACACGTCATTTATGGAATCTTCTTTTCTTTTCTCGGTTTTCCCTTTAGTTTTCCTTAAAAGAATGAAAGCACAATTTGTGCACCTCAATGTTGAGACCCTGCTCTTATACCTTCTTATGTCTGATTTTTTACTCAGTTGATTAATACCATCATTGCTGAGTATGGTATTGAGGACATTGAATTGCTGAAAGAAAAACTGAAGCAGATGAGAGTTTTGGACAACGTTGAACTACCTGCGTCCATCTTGGAGTCGCTTGTTGAACCTGTGGAAAGTCCCATTCTTGATTTAGTTGAAGAAGCAAAAAGTTCCGAGGAAGTGACAGAATCAGCAAGTGAAGATGATGAGCTCAAAGTGAAGGAGGCAAAGGATGCCGGTAGTAGCACAAAGGTGACATTTGAGACGGATCCAAGACTGCCAAAGATGGTGCGCATGGCTAATCTTTGCGTTGTTGGCGGGAATGCTGTTAATGGGGTTGCAGAAATCCATAGTGAAATAGTGAAAAATGAAGTTTTTAATGAATTTTATAAGGTAATCTGATCAGTAAATAATTTTACTATTCACCATGTCTAGTTATTCTTTAGGCCACATTGTTTTTAGTATTCTTACAGAAAAAACTCTCTTCCTTCAGTTTTCTGTTATTATTCTTTATACAGCTGTGGCCTAAGAAGTTTCAGAACAAGACAAATGGGGTGACACCAAGACGATGGATCAGTTTTTGTAATCCAGAGCTAAGTAAAATTATAACCAAGTGGACCGGGACAGAAGACTGGGTGCTAAACACTGAAAAGTTGGTGGAACTTCGAAAGGTGGGATCACATATTTTGTGTACCCTTGTTTTTATTTTCCCACACGTTTTTGGGTTCAAGAAATTAGATTGTTGAGAAAAATTGAATTCCATTTGCTACAAGTGAAAGTTAGTTGTCATTGTGACATGACGAATATCAGTTCATATCTTAGATCAATGCCAACTCTTGTGGAATGAAACTTGGAATGTCAAGTTGTGGAAATCTTCAATATCCTGGTGTAATTAACTGATTAGTAAGAACGAAATAACTGAATGGATGGCATCAAAATTCAGAATCATATAGGCTTGAGGCCTTTTACATGCTTAAGCTCCCCTTGCATTTGCTAGCCTTAGGTGTATGAAAAGTGGTCAAACTAACTTAATAAGTAGCTTAACAGTTGCAAGTACTATCTCTTATTGAATGTTGCTTTTCTTTTCCTGACCATCAGGGGCATATGTAAATATAGAACACCAGGTTTCTTTAGTATCATGATTGGGAAATTTTGCATGCTGTTAGTTTCTGATTTTGTCTTTTACAGTTGTAGTCTTAATAAAGTTGTTGCACTAGTATGTCGATATACGATATAGATGTGATTTATATGTTGAACATTTACTTTTGTCCTTTTCCATGCAATTTGCATTGTTCTTTTCAGATTATTTTATTTGCTTCTGGTCTTTGGAGTTTTGGAATTAGAAGCTAATATATGAAATTAAAAAGTGGATACCACTTATTAGTACTTTGACTATTCATTATTTTGCAGTTTGCTGATGATGAAGAACTCCAATCTGAATGGAGGAAGGCCAAAAGGAACAACAAAGAGAAAACTGTGTCCTTCCTGAAAGAAAAAACTGGATATCTTGTCAGCCCTGATGCAATGTTTGATGTGCAGGTTATTTTTCATTTCTCTTATGTGAAAGGAACTTTTGCTTATAATCCCAACATGAGATGTTACATTTGACATGTTGTAGTCTGGGAAGTACGTTGACTACGGGTATGTTGCAAGAACCACGCTAACCAAAAACCCCTAAATTGGGTGGTCCATAGACTTGATGCAGTTAGAGTGAATGAAAACATTAAAAGATCAGTATTTATGTCATCTAAGATCAAATGCTTTGGCTAAAATAGCAGCCTCTCCTATATGAAGCAGCTATACGCACCTGGATGATTTCCATTCGTAAGTATTAAAATATGAATTTCTTTTCTGTACAGTCGTAATTATTAGACTTGAATAAATCCCAACTACATGTTGAAAATTACACTTGGGCTATCCTTGTCAAGAGACCCGTGTAAAAACTTATGTTGATCTATAATTTATGCGACGGTAAAAAAGGATTTAGCTAGCCTCCCACCATGTCATGGCCGCTGTTAATTCTTGATATCATTGAGTTAAATTCAGTAATTTGATGCAAAACTGCAAATTATTCGTAGGATGGGATCAACGAGTCACCAATTTTAGTAAGTTCTTTTGCATTCATTAACAATAGGATCTACATCGACGTAAATGATGTAACTGCTGCTTTTTGTGTGGGCTTCAAGTTGACTAACTTGTTTATGCAGGTGAAGCGTATTCATGAGTACAAAAGACAACTGTTGAATATTTTGGGAATTGTTTACCGGTATAAGAAGATGAAAGAAATGAGTGCTGATGAAAGAAAAGAGAAATTTGTTCCTCGAGTTTGTATATTTGGAGGAAAAGCATTTGCTACCTACATCCAAGCCAAGAGGATTGTGAAATTCATCACTGATGTCGGTGCTACTGTAAACCGTGATCCTGATATTGGTGATCTTTTGAAGGTACATATTGACTAGCTTTGCCGTTTCTTTCTAGTTCCCAGTAGATGGCATCTATTTTTCTGTTGGCCTTTCTATGATAACAAAGACGAGAGCATTAAAACAGAATGATTCCGTTCTTTACACCATTTTTCTCTATTCTTCTCCATTTTGAGTCCCATCTTCATTTGTCCTCGCATCAGTTGATGAAACTAACTGCCACTTTTTATTCAGTCTACATCTTATGAAAGAGACCCACAAAATAAAATGTTAAGTAGCTAAAACGAAGGAGCCTAAACCATGTCATATGAAATCAAAAGGTCAATTTACGGAACCTCCTTTAGATTTTCTGAGAATGAATCTCTTTGGCTATGCCCATGTCTGTTCAACAGTGATCATGTGCACACATGACACAAACATGGTGGAAATTTCATTAGAAATGTCACATTCGATGCTAGGCCTTGCAGCTCCTACCCATAAGTCACTGGTTCGAGCCTCCTCAGGGCCACTGGGGATCTTCCTGGTTGTTATCTCCAGGGAACCATGGCATTAGTCGAGCTGCATGCATGCTGACCCTGACACCTATGGTTTCCAAAAAAGAAGTTGATCAACTCCATTGGAAGTAATGACAATCCTTTCTTTTGTTCTAGGTTGTCTTTGTCCCAGATTACAATGTCACAGTAGCAGAAGTTCTGATTCCTGGAAGTGATCTGTCAGAACACATCAGGCATGCTGGTTACGATTTATCACACAATTTTTTTTATTAAACCTTCTGGTTTCACTTCATATGGAAGTACTAATTGTTGCTGCCTTTATGATTCTCAGCACTGCTGGAATGGAGGCAAGCGGTACCAGCAACATGAAGTTTGCAATGAATGGTTGCATCCAAATTGGAACTCTGGATGGTGCCAATGTTGAAATAAGGCAGGAGGTTGGAGAGGAAAACTTTTTTCTTTTTGGTGCTGAAGCTCATGAAATTGCTGGGCTACGAAAGGAGAGGTCCGAGGGGAAGGTTAGCTTAACAACTTTATATATGCCAAATGCAACCATGCGAATCGTCACATATCATATATGCATAAATGATTTCAACAGATTTGATCAAAACATTGAATTTAACTATTAACACAGAAAATTACTAAGTTATGTTTCTCACTTGATTTACCTAATACACAGTTTGTTCCTGATCCACGATTTGAGGAGGTCAAGAAATACGTTAGAAGTGGCGTTTTTGGTCCATACAACTATGACGAACTCATGGGATCTTTGGAAGGGAACGAAGGGTATGGCCGGGCTGATTATTTTCTTGTGGGGAAAGATTTTCCAGCGTATATAGAGTGCCAAGAGGAGGTTGATAAGGCATATCGAGACCAAAAGGTGAGTGTAATCCTTTCACTCTTAAGATTGGTGCTCAAACTTATCTCCATGCATACATTTTTCACATTAAAGGAACAATGCATTTTCACTTATAAGTCATGTATTTTAGTATCATACATCAAAACTACAAGCTTCTTTGGAGATGAGGATGGATCGAAGGAGAAATTTGAATATCCCTTAAATAATTCATCCATTAAGCGAGAGTCATCTGATGTTTTCAAGGGAGTATACCAGTAGTAGATCATTCGTTTTTTTCCTGAAAAATGAGACCTCTATATGAAAGCATCGAATTCCCTCAACATGCCCAGAATTATATAATTTACATCCAACTACATTTTGATCTACGTATAAGAAATCATCAACCACCAAAGGGCCTTTGGCTAGCGGTATGAGTTTAATTGTTGCATTTAAATCATCAACCCCTTTACCTGATGCTTTAATATCTTTTCTTCTAAAGAAATATTATTAACATCTCTAATTCGTTAATGTTGTAGAAATGGACAAAGATGTCAATCTTGAACACTGCTGGTTCATACAAGTTCAGCAGTGACCGGACTATACACCAATATGCACGCGAAATTTGGATGATCGAACCTCTTGTATTGCCATAATCAGATTGGAGCTCAACTTTTATGCATGTAAGTAATCCTTGCTTGCACTTAAATTTCTTATTCAGATTAACAAACTAAAGCTTGCAAAATCATATTTTACAAGCTAAACTGTGTTTGTTTTGAGTCATAAATCATTGGCATCTAATTAATTCTTTCAGTTTCAAGCAATATACCTTTTCATTGTTCTCTTTCTATATATCAATTTCTATGGTCCCACTAGGAAAAGTTCTCAGATTCTAATCCTAGTTCATGTGCTCTAGAAGGCCATTCAACTTTATTCCGAAGTCTATCTTGATTGATGGCATCTCATTATTTACTTTTGAATTCTATATTTGTTATAATTCTTTTATATATATATATATATATATATATATATATATATATAAAGAGAGAGAGAGAGAGAGGGGTTGGTTATTATACAACACTTTACATTTGTACAACCAATACAACTCAATCTCAACCGTCCATTTAATTTGATGAATATGTGATTTCATAGAAGTTTTGATTGTTTTCTAACATAAAGTATTAATCATAATTAATGAACTCTATTCATCTTTAAATATTCAAATAATAATAAATGAACTCTCATCATTTTCATAAACATCTCAATTTATTGGGTTGCATTGGTTATACAAATGTGATGAGTTGTATTTGAAACGATCTCTCTCTCTCTCTCTCTCTATATATATATATATATATTATGTTTTTATACTATTCTTATTAGAAAGAACTATACAAAACAAAGTATAATTTTTTTTATCTGTCATCAAACAAAAATACAATGTAAAAACATTTCAAAATATATATAGGGGCATGTTGTTTTGAGAACTCTCTAGATCGTGAGAACTCTGAGAACCAATCTTTCATGTGTTATTTCATATAAGATTTTCTTTATCTATGGCTAGAATTCAATGTGGTAATTTTGTAAAATAAAAAATACACGTAAAAAAAGTTTCAAATTGTCAACCGAATATATATGAAACAAATACATGTTAATCAATACATTAGGAGTTCTCAAATGATTAAATCATGTCCTCTAAGAAAATGATTAAGCCATGTATATATAGATAGATAGTTTAAAAGAAATAAATATATTTACCTTGTCTTTCTAATAAACTCTAAAAAGTCATTTTTCAATAAAATGAAAAAGTAATAATAGCTTTATCAACCTGATAGACCGTCTATACTATATTATCGAAGATTTTAGGGATAAAATTAGGGTTCTTTCCATTAACTTGATCGATGGAAATACATCAAAACTAGGTTTGTATAGTTAGGGTTAACAAAAGAGAATAAAAGAAAGACTAATTAATGACTAATCTACCCTTAAGGACTGATAATGACAACAATAATAATATATTTTAAATGTTAACAATTACAAAATTACGTTAAAATATTTTTTTTAAGGCAAACATTTTATTATAATGCAAAGAAACGTATAGAAAAAAATGAAAAAGAGCTTTTGCAAGTTGCAAAACCAATCCGAAACAAACTAACAAGAAACGAAAATAAACTGAATTAACCTAGATAGAAATAACAGCAGTAACCAAGATCATCCAAGACCAAAAACTGGAATACCAGCAACCGAAAAGACTCACGACACAAAAGAGGATATCAAAAACAGCGTAGTAAGCCAAAAGCCCTACAATATATAATACTTTCGAATTCTTCTCGAAATCCAGTTGTAAGATCTAGTTTGTATACCAGTAAATTTAACATCTATATGAAGTTACAACTCATATAAGAAGTGTTTCAGCCATTATGAAAATTGGTCAAGTGGTTAAAGGGTAGTTGTTAGAAGTTGTTAACTGCTAGTGTATTAAACTATAAATATTATATGTACTCTAGTATTGGAACGCTCAATGCATTTAATCAAATTACTCTTAGGGGCTGTTTGAATCATAGGAATTGAAAGGAATTGGAATATCCAATCCTTTGACCAAATTCCAAATGGAGTGTTTGGTTCAATGGAATAAGATCATGGAATCCTTTCAATTCCGGTCAATTCTTTCACGCATAGATTTCACCATTCCACGACAACATGCTAGGATTTCAATTCCTTTTCTACAGATTCATCCTCTAATCCAAATTCATTGAACGCCTCTACCATCTCATCTATTGCATTTCTGGTTCGATCTCCAGGTACGCTCTCTCTCTCTCTCTCCCTCTCGTAAACAAAATTCGATCGCCAATCTGGTTCGATCTTCAATCACTCTCTGGTTCGATCCCAAATTGAATGGAATTAGGGCACCGATCACTTCTTTAAACAAAATATAGTGAACAATTTCAGATATATTAATATAAGTGAACAATTTCAAATTTTATCTGATGTTAATAATGTAATTTGGTTTAATGGTAATTTAATTTTTTTTTAAATGACAAGAAAAATCATAAAAGGTCATTTGTTGATATTTAATTCTGATTCCAAAGTTGAATTCCGTTAACCAAACAAAAAAAATTCCAATTCCGTTAAAAATTCCATTCCAATTCCATGCAACCAAACGCAATCACAAGACAAGGTCAAATTCCATTGATGAATTTCAATTCCATCGAATTCCATTCTACGAACCAAACGCCCCCTTAGAACTTGCTCTACTATAATATGGTATTAGAGCTATTACATTCTCACCGTTTCTAATTTAGTTCTCCGATCATCTGAATCATGCCGAAATCTTCGAACACTCCATTATCTCCGTAATTTCAACAATCATGATAGGTTTCATCCTTATTTTATCCGTTATTTAACAACCTTGTCAGGTACCTATTTCTCTCGACTATTAACGAGAAAATTGCTCAGCTTGGAGCCAATTCTCATACAAGGTTGGTTTTGCCGTCGAAACTTTGCACAAACCAGATGACAATGATCCTATGATGTTGAATTCATGAATTTGCAACAACATTGTCATGTCATGGCTACTAAATTCGGTTCAATAAGAGATCTATGTCGTGTGATGTTTGTAGAGACAATTATTAATTTAAGTTTTTTATATTAATTTTAATTTTAGTATTTTAAGAGCATTCAAAAAAAATCTATACACAAGCAATAAATCGAGATAAATATGTATTTCATTTTATGGATAATTATGTAATTTATTTATTTATTTCAAGATTAAATGTATTAGAACAAAATTATTAAAAAAAATTATAAAATACCACAAGAAACAAAAAATAGAAATAACTATTTTATTATTTTTTATTTTAATTTATGTATTTTATTATATGTTTATGTAGATTTGTTAAAACAAAATAGAGTACATTGATTATTAAAAAAGCATACAAGAATTTGAGTTTCTATAAAAACTTGTGACTGAGACAAGAATCTGTGACAAGTGATCAGGTCTTACAAGAACCTGCAATTAAACCTCTACTGTGGATGGTAGAATCACCCTAATGAATCAGATCCTTAACAGGAGATTAAAAAAGGAACAGAAAGGGAAGTATAAGAATTAGGGACAGTAATGTAAATGCTTATTTGGTAAACATTTATTTGTAAAATTTAACATTATTACTTACTTTACCGGGTAAAATTTAGTCCATCAAAACAGTATTATATGTAACAATTTAATTGGTAAACATTTACCAGGTAAGAGTCATCATTCTCACTTACCTAGTAAGACTCTCGTTCATTACCATCAGTTGTGGATTGACTAGGGGCCTAAGATATAAAAAAATCCGAAATCATATAATTCATCCAAACCAAAACGGTTTCAGGTTATTTGGTTTACAGGTTACATGTTTCGGTTAACCAAGTAAGGTAAATTACGATTTCAATTTTTTTTTACCATATTGATTAACCGAATAGTAAAGTATATTATTATTTAATTTATATAATTTCCTTCTACATAAATTGGTTTCAACATATATAAAACATAAAAACAAGAAATTGAGATATATTTAACAAAATCATCAACCAACGTTATCATTGTAGCATGATTACAGTAACTAACGGTAACAATATATGGGGATAACGGCTGTCAAACAAGAAAGTGGAGGGTTGTTCAAAATAACTGGGGGGAACTAAGCACATAAAAGTAAATAAACAAAATTTTAAATAATTTACATCTGAGTGGGGCCTTTCCATGTTCGCCACATTATTATCAGATAAGTTTATCGGTCCTTAACATATTCATCCAGTAAGGTAAGTGACCTAATAAATATTTATCAGGCAAACATCATGTAAACGGCCTTTTATTACAAATTCATTTATTACATATGTCAAATCAAACATGTTTTTAACATTTTAAATGTATTAGTTAGACTACAACTTTTTTTAAAAATACTATAGTATGTCTAGATCAAAGGTTAAAACAATAACTTACTTCTTCCATTCTAAAATAAGTGTCTACATTATTATTTTAGTTTGTCTTAAAATCATAACAGAAGAGAGTATAATAAAATAAAAAAAATACATTATATTCATTAAGTTAATAAATAAATAAAAAAACATCCTATATATTTTTTTTAAGAGCATACAACTTTTTATAGTATATGTACATAATCATATGAATGGTTAAAAAAGAGTTGAAGAAAAGGGACTTTTGAACATATCTCATTTTCAAAGATTTCCTTAAATGGTGGTATATTACCACCACTAACTTTATGATCATGAGATCATACCAACTATAGTATTAGAAGTGGTGCTTATGATCATTTCATCAAGGTTCATTGCTCCTACCCCCCTCTTTACCTTCATAATGTTGCTTATTTACAGTCCACATAATTGTGTGTATTTTCTTTTCAAATTCTAAGGTTGAGTTTGCTTTTGGTGCACCAAATAAAGTAGCAACAACTCCATGTCCACATAAACTAAGTGTCTATTTGTTCTTATTCGTTCAGTTATATATGATTATTTAGTAGTGGCTTGATGATATAGAAAGCGGTTTATTCACTAACATTCTAGGGGGGACTTTATGTAGAAAAAGCCAAAAAAATTCTTCCAAATTTGTCCCTCCGAGTTAAATTTTTTGCCTGTTAAGTTATAACATGATTCATGTTGTACAAACTGTATAAGGGACCGCTTACCAAACTTTTACGGGGTAAGCATTTACCATATATCACTTACCTTGTTGAGTGAGTATGCCAAGGACCGAGGTAAGAGACATATCAAAGACCGATGATCTTACTTGATAAGTGATGGAGAAGATTCTTACTCAGTAAGCGCTTATGAACGATCCATTTTAATGGCCGAAAATGTTATTTGATAAGGAAAGCAAGAGTGATGACTCTTGTCTTTGAACGGTAAACGTTTGATAAATGACTCTTAAATCATTTATTTAAATAAAAGTTACTAATATATTGGGTTAGTTGTAATAATTTTTTTACTAGTTTTAAGTTAAAATAATTTTCCTACCCACAATATATTGATACAAAAAGCTTTTGAACTCCTTAGAGAAGATTTAGTGACAGTTTATTAAATATTTGGCAAAAAAAAAACATTTATTGGGTCACTTATCTTATCAAATGAGCAAGACAAGGATAAAAAATCTTACATGGTAAGAGGCATGACAATAACTGATGTTCTTACCTGGTAAGTAAGGGAGAAGACTCTCATCCACTTAGGTTTGTCGAGTAAGAGACATTTACACATTCAATTTTGATGGCCGAAAATGTTACCTGACAAGATAACCGAGGGTGATGACTCCTGATAGTACGAGATAAGCATTTAGGAAACGACAAAACAATGGGAAGCAACATTTTGACATTCGTAAATTGAAATTTCAAAAGCAATTCCAGATTTTTTAAATAATTACACTTACAAATTGTTCTATATTTTAACTCAAAAGAGTTGCGTATAACCGATTAGCAATGTTTTAAAGTAAAAAAAAAAACATAAATGAATTTTACTGTTCCCAAACACTATTGTCATTCAAACCTTTCGCATGCAACGACATCACTCTCTCTCATCACTTCTCGTCGTTCTATTGTTGTATGTTTTTCATCTGCCATTGGCCCTACCATCGATATCCCTCGTTTTTATCTGTTTTTTTCTTTCGACAAACGTCTTTTACAACAATTTAATGGAACACATGTACACATATAAAAGATGGAGAATAAAAAACAACAATAAAAAAGAGTGAGATCGATGACATGGGCCAACAACGATGATGAACGGTGATAGAGATCTGACGAGGGGTTTGAATGACATATAGTTGGGAATGGTAAACCGATCTAACTTTTTTTTATTTTAAAACCTTTCTTAGCCAAATCCATATAGTTTTTTTGTGTTAAAAAAACATAGATAATTTTCAAATTCGATTGTTTATTTACTTTTAAAAAAAGAAATTTATGAACTTAATCATTGAAAACGAGAAAATTTAATGAAAACCATACAAAAAATTAAATCATAAAAAGTAAGTTACAAATTTGATCTATGAGGTTTGCTATTTTTACAAAAATGGTCCCTAAACTTTATTTTTTTATTTATTATGAATTTGATGTCGATGGCATGCAATTTCTGTTGGATTTGTCCCTCCACCAAATGCTGTCCTATTTTCTCCGTTAATTTGAAGGGTATTTTTATCGTTTTATATTTTCCCCTTTTTTAATATTAAAATTTGCTTTATTGAAAATTTTGTCTTTTTATCTTTTTAATAACCAACTCAGTTATGACACGTGGCATGGATTTGGAAAAACCCATCTCTGCCCCCGCTTCCTTCTCACTCGTGAAACCTCACCGGCATCATTTTCCGACGATCTTCCTTCTAACCTCTACCCCACCAGCCACCTCCACCAACCACTCCGGCGAACACCACTATCACCGTCACCGTACCCTTCTCCTCCGTCGAAGACCACCGTGTCTCACCTCCACATCCGTCCCTCTACTCCCTACAACCTCCACCCACGTCTCCCTCTCCACTGTAACTACAGTCTCACCCACCTCTCTCTCTCTCTCGATGTCCCCTCTATTTCTGTGCGTGGCTGTAGAGGTGGCCAAAATTCGGTCCCGGGCCGGGCCTTAACCG
>NC_037540.1:3612225-3616537 GCF_001531365.2 Cynara cardunculus var. scolymus
GGTTCATAACCGGCGGTCCCTTAACCGGTCCCTACCGGTCCCGGTCGGTCCCGGTCCCGGTCGGTCCCGGTCCCTCTCCGGTCCCGGTCCCGGTCCTCCGTCGGTTACGGGCCGGGCCGGGCCCATTTGGCCATCTCTACGTGGCTGTGTGTATGGGGACGGGAAAGGTGGAGAGCCATGAAACCTCTATTATGTATATGTGTTATGTGTGTGTATACATACGTGTATATATATATATATATACATACATACATATTACATACGTATATATATATATATAGAGAGAGAGAGAGTTTGTTTCAAATACAACTCATCACATTTGTACAACCAATGCAACCCAATAAATTGAAATATTTATGGAAATGATGAGAGTTCATTTATTATGATTTGAATATTTATGGAAGATGAATATGGTTCATTAATTATGATCAATACTTTATATTAGGAAACAATCAAAACTCTTATGAAATCACATATTAATCAAATGAAATGGACGGTTGAGATTGAGTTGTATTGGTTGCACAAATGCCAAGGGTTGTATAATAACCAATATCTATATATATATATATATATTTATTTTTATATATATAGGGGGGAGTTGTTAAGGAGAAAGTTGCCGACGATGGGTTGACAAAGGTTACCGGCAACAGGACTTGCAACTTGCAAGGACGAGGAAGAAGTGGGTGCTGGACAGTGATGGAGAAGGGTGATCAGTGCCGTCCCGGGGGAGGGCGGGCCGGATGTACGTCCAATTTTTTTAATATATATAATAGTAGTTCAAAAAAATTAGTAAATAGAAGACACATAAAAAATTAATATCTAATATGACAAGAAAAGATTTTGGTACTACATCAACTATTAAAGACTTAAACATGTATAAATTAAATATATTGGAGAAAAAAATACATAAAGAGGTTAATCTGTCGTTCATTATATAATATTATTTAATGTTTTTCTAAGTTTTTTTTATCTAAAATCGACATCTAAAACTACATGCTTCGGAAACTTTGATATATTATCCATAATTTATCTTCTATTGACTCTTTTGATTGTTCCATTCTTTCGTGAATTCTACTTTTATATTAGAATATATAATAGATTTTCTTGTTATTAGCTAATAAAACCTCCGTCTTTTGAAAAAATTATCAACCATATAAGATGGTACAACTTATATCTATATTTAGAGTAATAAAACTATAATTGTTTTTTCATAGTTGTTCTTTATTATCTAATATTTAGTATATAAATCGTATGTACTATTCTATCTCTAAAAGAAGAATAGAATCTTAAACTATCACCAACATGAGTTTTTTAATTTATACAATCGATGATTACAGAAAAGTTTATTTTAACCTTAACCCTATGTTCTTGAATCTTCTTTTACGTAGGAAAGTGATGAAAGTAATAGGGGAAGAAAAATAATATGTTCTCGAGATTTTTTTAGGGAAAAGAAAAAAATTACATAAAATTTTACTTTTATTTCATTATTTTTCTTTCCGCTCTCTACTCTATTAAAAACACAAATAAAAAACTTTGTTTTCCTTCCTTTCTTTTATTTTTCTTTTCCTTTCTCATTATTTTCTTTCCTTCCCACATTTGAAAACATAATATAAAAGTTTAAAATGTTGTTAGTCTTCTTAAATTCGAAAACATGATATAAAAGTTTAAAATGGTGTTAATCTTCCCGAATTCGAAAACATAATATAAAAGATTAAAATGATGTTAAAAAGCATTAACATGAAATGACATGGAAAACCAACTTATTTACATTGATTTACATAGTGTCACTCGGAAATTAGAATAATTGACTTTGTGACATCAAATGATGTCATTCTATGTACCAAAAGTATATCATAGAATGTTTTTGATGATGAAACAAATTACTGATACTACATAAAAATGTTCTAGTAGATAATATTAATTTACAAACGAGTACTGATTGATTTTGCGTCCATAAATACTCGGAAAAACGGTTTTATATAAATTCAATGTTATTTCTAATGATAAAAACAATATATTGAAAAATTATCGTACTTATCGAGGGCCCTTTTTTACATCTCGCCCAGGGCCTAAAAAATGTCAGGAACGAGCCTGAGGGTGATGCGAGTGCGTCGGAGACGGAAGGTGTTGCCAGTTGGGGTGCAACGAGGGTGCTGTTTGGGAACATAGAGGTGGGTGGGTTCACGGTGGTGTGAGGATGAGGAGAACCTAGCCAGGTGCTGTGAGATGGGTTCGCTGTGATTGTCCTTGTGGTCGTTTATTTATAATTATATATATGTATTTGTGTTAGTTTTTAATTAAATTAGAACTAATTAATTTGTGACAATCGTGAGTTTCAATCTTAATCATAAATTAATAAATTTATAATTTTAGTAATTTTGAATTAAAATTTTAATGGAAGGACATTGTAGGTATTTTATCTCATCTCTCCTCTCTCCTCTCCGTCTCCCGGCCACTATCCTCCAGCCTCCGTCCTCTGGTGATACCACAGTGGTATCACAATGCATCTTATATGTGTTTGGGTATCACACTGAGGTCGTTTGTGTGGTCGATCGGAGATGTAACATAGTGGTATCACAATGCATCTTATATGTGTTTGAGTATCACACTGTGTCTTTTGTTTAATAGAGTCAATATTTTTAGGTATCACAGTGGTATCACCGGAGGACGGTGGCCGAAAGAGAGGAGAGAAAATACCTAAAATTTCGTTGCATTAAAATTATAATTCAAAATTACTAAAATTATAAATTTCTTAATTTATCTATTTATTTGTGGCTGAGATTGGATCTCACGGTTACCACAAACTAGTCAGTTCTCTCTTGAATGGACACTTGTGTGTGTGTGTGTGTGTGTAAATGTTGATGGATCGTGTGAGAAAAAAAGTTATGATCCAATACATTTTGATGTAATTTATTAATATTTACATTTAATTAGGATTAATTTAAGGATGAAAAACTATACTTATGCTTATTATCATAACTTCCTTTTCTCACTGAATTGTTGATGTAATTATTAATGAGCATATAAAGAAACAACGATGATTTGCACGGGAGATTGATGGAGATGGGTTTTGAAATTTGCTGCTCTGTGCTCGTGAGTGAGGGTTTGGAAACCGAAACGAACTGCAAACAATAAGAACAAAAACTGTATTCTCGAAAAACCTGTGAAAAAGTATAAATTCTCAACAAGAAAAATAGTTTACTCGAAAAAAATTGAAATCATTTTTGGATATTTTATCAGGTAAAAAATCGTGTGAGAAATAAAGTTAAGGTGAGAAGCATAATAAGATGTTTGGACTCTTGATCACCTTTAATTTCAAACTCACCCATGAATCACGCTTGATGTATGGACTGGTCCAGTATAACTCGGTGCATCTTATTTTAATGTGCATCCAATGATGGAGATCACTTGTTACGTTTTACACATTGACTCTCCTTCTCACTGAAACTCAATCTTATTTTATTAGATATTTTAGTGGTATGATTGATGTTTGAATTTTTGAAATGGATAAGTGACGAAATATTTCTTTGAAGATTTTTATCTTTATCTCTTTATTTTACATAAATTATAAAAGAAACCGGCGAAAATTCAATTTAAATACCTGTCGCAACAACGGATAAATACTGAATTTTTTTTCAACGAACTTTGCAACAAATTTCATATAACTAAATGTACATGTACAAATCCTTGATACAAGATATGCTAATTAAGTTAAACACCTGTTTATATCACAATCACGTAAAGATCATTTAGCAAATAGGTTGAAGAAAAATTATGATGAGAAGCGTTAGAAAAGATTTGAACCCTTTATCACTTTTAATCTCATATCCACCAGTGAATTGTGTTATTTCGATGCATCTCGGTGCACCTCATTAGTGTCGACATTCAATTAGTATTGATCCAAATATGGAGATCTCTTCTTACACTTCTCATCATAACTTCTCGTCTAACCGAAACCTAACCCTTAGCAAATAGTAGTAATAATTTGGTTTGTATTTAACAAATAATAGATGAAAAATAAGTTTTGATATTAATATGTGTGAGAAAGATACTAATAGGTAGGTGTTTACTTCGGCATTTTTTTGGCAAACATAAGCTAGCTTATTTTTTCAGTAATCATTTGGATGCACAAAAATTTATTGATAAGCTACTCCAAATAGCTTATAAAGAGTTTTTTGATATTTTTTCGTTTTTGGCCTTGAATAAATTAATTATCAATTATAAATAAATAATTATTATTAATTATCCCATAAATATTAATTATACATAAATATCAATTTATAGTAATTAAAACTAATTAAAATCTATTAGT
>NC_037540.1:3616731-3618342 GCF_001531365.2 Cynara cardunculus var. scolymus
TACATTGCGCGAGTACTCTATTAGTTTAATTATTAATTATATATATTTTTAAATATTAATTAATCAGGACATGTGAGATTGATCAACTTTATTTTTATTCATATTGTATGTAATAGTTATTTACAATCATAATTATTTAAAAGAGAGGTGGTTGAAATTTCTGAATTTAGAGAAATATTTTAAACTTAATATTTTCTTACTAAAAGAAATTAAATGTTTGCAAAAAAAAAACAATATTTTGTTAAATATATTAAATATTTTACTAAATGTATTTAATATTTTAAAAATATAATTAATGTTGATTTTTTTTTTCATAAAATAACTATTGAAGTTGATTTTGACTTTTCTTTTTTGTAAATTTGACTTTTAATATAGAGGGTGTCATCTTTAGTTAATCTTACCTTATGTGATAACTATATAAATCAAAATGGTTCAATAGAAATATTTAATAAGTGAGGGCAAATTAGTAAGAATATGTTTACAAACTATGGGGGTTAATTGTTCTAAAATTTGGCTCTTTTCAAATTTGTATGCGTGTTTAACATATTATGATGGATGTCCTTTATAAATGAAATTTGTATGTGTGTTTAACATATTATGATGGAGTTACATTGTTCTTTGTTCAATGGTGAACATTGTTCACCAGTCACAAATACGTATACATTCAGGTATGTGTTCACTAATGAACAATGTTCATAAGCTACTCATATATAACAATTGTTCATTTGTTGACACCATTTATAAGTTAAAACATTACATATTAATAAATGAAGGAATAGTTAAATGTTGATGTCGGTTTTAAAACGGTGGAGTAATTACCGGAAAAATAATTAATGCTAAAAGAAACCTCCATACTTTTTTCCAAAATTACCCTTTATTCATGATTGTTCACCTATGTTTATTAAACATTTTTTTTTATTTGTTACAAAAATTTCATGATGAATTTTATCCATAGAATACTAAGATTAATTAAATGCTAGGATTGGTTCATAAAGTTAACACGATATAAGTGGGTTAATAGATGAACTCACCCTCTCTCTCTCACTCACCTCTCTCTCTCTCTCTCTCTATATATATATATATATATATATATATGGAAAAAGTCTAAAAAAAACCCAATGGACTTTAGTGTTTTGAATGATTAAGTTCTTGGACAATTTTTTGGGACAAATAAGTCATTGGACATTCCAAAGCATGTTAAATAACTCATTGGACAATTTTTTGGAACAAATAAGTCATTGGACAATTTTTGGAACAAATAAGTCCTTGGACAATACAAAACATGTTAATTAACTCCTTGGACTTTTCTAAAACCTGTTGGATACATTATTATGACTTGTATAACTAGTTAAAGTGGTAAAATAGTGATAAAAGTTCGAAAAAACCCCAATGAACATTCATATTTTGAACGATTAAGTTCCTAAATATTTTTTGAAACAAAAAGTATTTATATCTATAAAATTAAACAAATATAACAAAAAAGTACTTACATTTACAAAAAAATAATAACATTTAAATTTTTTTGTTGATAAAATTTATTTTAATTAAAATTAAAATATATTTTGTCAGTGATTTTTCAAACAAAAAAAAATAAAAATCTATATGAAATTA
>NC_037540.1:3619782-3625914 GCF_001531365.2 Cynara cardunculus var. scolymus
GGGGGGAGGGTTAGGTTCACGTGAGACAATAATGTTTTTGTGAGACACAATTTGTACACTTGAAACCTCACAACAAAATGTTGTGAAGGTAAAAAAAAGCCGAATCTTTACAACAAAAACATTGTGAAGGTTACCATCACCGTGTTTTGCTGTGAAGTTTCAAATGTAAAAATCGTGTCTCGCGAAAACTAACATTGTCTAATATGATCCCGAGTCTATCTATCTATCTATCTCTATATGTATGTTTAGCATATTCAAAAATATAAAATACTCTTTATCATTCCAAAATATATAGAATTTTAATTATTTACAAACCTTTTAAATCTAAAATGTTATAATCTTAAAATTTTGCAAGATCCCAATATATATTAAAAGGAAGAGTAATCTATTAGTGGAGATTGAGATGGGGAAGAAAAAGAGAAATGAAGGGTAAACATGGAAGAAACACAATTTTAAGCATAGATTCGTAAGATTGCATCAACAGAGTTAAATGTTTAAAACTTTACATCTTAGTTATTAAAATGGAAGTTTTAAAAGTACGTTACCCAAAATAAAAATCAAGTTAAAATACGTTACTTTTTCATACAATTTGCTCTTCTTCTTCTTCTTCTTAATATTTAACTATTACAGTTCTTTTTTCCAAATTCGAAGAATTCTACTTTTTTATCTCGTCTTTTCTTAATTTCACTATACGTATTGTTAAAAAAAAACTCAAATATTCATAATTAAACATAAATGTTAGATATGTTGTCCTACTCATTAAAAACGTAATAAATGATATAAAATAAAAGGCATTAAACCATGAAAAATGGGCCCAAAATGAATGAAAAGGGATGGAGTACAACCCTAATGGCTAATGCTATAAACAAGGGTAGGCTAAGGGTCGCTTCAATTCAATGCTATTATTGAATTCTGATGGGGTTTTAAAACCAATCAATTTGCTAATATTAACGTAATCATTATTAGTTTGTTACAGCATCTATTTGTACGATAAAAATATGGGTGTGCAGAAAATTTATTGATTTAATTGGAACCGACTGATCCAGTTAGAACCGACCGATCATAATTGAATTGAAACGGATTGAAAATTTCAACATCCAATTTGGATCGGTTCTCGGATAGAAGTCCATAACCGAACCGATTAGCATCCAATTACCCATCTAGTTAATCATACGTTGACCATCCAACTGTCTACCCGACCATTATCCAACTATTGATCAATTAATTTATTTTCAAATTGCTTAAATCGGAATTTGTTTTATGTGAGGCTTTGAATTTTTAACTTCTCTTTTGTTGGTTTTAACACATATTAAAAAGTGATTAATAAATTTGTATCATTGTTGGAGATTTAGATTGAATTAACACAATGGATGGATCAAATCCCAACGTATCATCCATTGGATACTTTTCCATTGAATATCCGTAGATATCCAATAAAAGTATCCAATGGATGAAACTGAACCGGTCCAATCATCCATTGGATTAGATTGGATCGATTATCCATTGTTAATCGGATCGGATCGGTTGAGAAAATCCAATATCCAATGGATGATTGGATCAGTCCGGTCCCCCTCATATCTAATATGGATATCAACCGATGAACAAGCTTAAATAAAAGAATCTAATTGATTTTTTTTATTTTGTCTAAAAATATTTTTTACAATGAAATGATACATATTTTTTAAAATGTATAATTATTACAATTTTTAATTAACTAAATAAACACATATAATAAATAGAGAAACTTTCTTTATCTCGTAGTTAAGATAAAATGGGAAAATGCAAATTACATAAAAAAAATAATGTATTTTAACTTGATTCATATTTTGAGTAAACGTACTTTCAAAACTTTCATTTTGGTACGTAAGATGTAAAGTTTTAAACATTAAGTATCTGGATAATTGGTTGAAGCATTAACCGGTACTATGCTGATGTGGCGAGTGATTTGATATCAACTCAGTATTATTTGTTGAACCATTAACCGGATAACACATCACTCACCACATCAACATAGTAACCAGTTAATGTTTCAACAGGTTACCTGGATACTTATATGTTTAAAACTTTACATCTTAGATAGCAAAATGAAAATTTTGAAATTACGATACCCAAAATAGAAATCAAGTTAAAGTACGTTACTTTTTCATATAATTTACTTTTGAAATTGGACAATTATTTATATCAATTGTCTTTGGAATGCGGAGGAGCTACTATCGCCCAGTTTCCTAACAATTAAAATTATAATAAATAGGAAA
Source organism: Cynara cardunculus var. scolymus (assembly GCF_001531365.2). NCBI lineage: Eukaryota > Viridiplantae > Streptophyta > Magnoliopsida > Asterales > Asteraceae > Cynara > Cynara cardunculus. Next base: position 3,622,038 of record NC_037540.1, read on the forward strand.
GAAGTAAAATAAATTAGCCATCGAGATAGATATAGATGAAAAAGAACCTCCTAGAACCGTATAGAAAGTTTTCTCTTCGTACAACTCCAAATCTATTGGAATTAGTTATGTATCAATGAAATCCCGACGGTTCATTCAAAATAAAAACATTGACATTTATTTTTTTTAAAAGTAATAATAGTTTTTTTTTAAAATTTCTAAAATTAAAAAAAAATGGTAAACTTGTTCAAAACTACGCATCATGTAATTTTGTTAGTTTATTATTATTATTTTTAAATTAATTATATTATTAAAATATTAAATAAAGATAATGTATCAACAAATTTTATAAAATAGTAATTTTCAACTAACTTTAAGACAAATTTATAACATAAATATTCTCGAACGGCTAGAAAATTAAGGAATTATTAAATTAATTAATAATTAGATTAATTTGGTGTATGAACGTGTTGAGTGATGACATCGTCTTGAATGTTTCTAGACGGTTTTGAACGTTTTTTTTTCTGATAAAATTACAAATAATTTTTTATTTGATTAACCTGATATCCAACATGTTATGACTAATGTTAGCATGATTACCTAATTTGCAGGTAGCTCGGAGTCATCTCATTTGAATATCCGATGTCACAAGAGAATTTTTACTCGTTCTTGGATTTGAACCTGGTACCTCAAAGCCCTTTTGATTTTTGGAGTCAAAGTTCAAACCAATCAGACATTATTCTTGTGGTTAAAATTACAAATAATTAACGTTTGGATATATACACTTTTTATTTATTTAGGAGAATGTTGGAAGGTTTTGTTAGAATTCTATTGAACATGTTTAAGAATAAAAATATATGTCATGTTTTTATCGATTATTTTTAAAAAGTAAAATAAATAATAGAAACAGAAAATGTTGGAGAAGTACGACTATTTATTCTTAATATTTAAGTTATTTAATATTGATAACGATATTCTATTTGAAAAATATTGGGTTGAAGTACTTTTACAATTAAAAAACTCACAAATTTCACATGAGTATTGAAATCCATGGGGGTAGGGGCTCGGTGGCTACTTTCTCCTAATAAATAATGTATTTATTATTGGCTCAAAATCTTTTTTAATAGATGCTGTCATTATCTTATAGCAACTTCGATGTATCGGCAAATCACCAAATTTGCTCAGTCATTTGTTTCTAACCACACGTTAAAACTAAGAGGCCGTTTGGTTCGTGTAATTCGAAGAGATTTGATGGAATTGAAATGACAAATTTCTTTAACCAAATTCCGGTTCATTTGTTTGGTTCATTGGAATCCTTCAAATTGCATTGAATTTCATAAATTAATGAATTTATCATTTATTGACATGATGTAAGGAATTGAATTCCGTCACCACCCATCACGACCATGCTACTATTGTTCGTCATGTCCCACCTCTAATCCCCCATCACGCTGCAACCCACCCACCCTACCTACCCTACCCACCCACCCCTACCATTACTGTCACGCTCCATTACCTAACCCCCACCATCATATCATTATTGTCGCTGTCACAACTGTCACTCACCCCCACCCATCCTATCCCAATCCACCACTAACCACCATGCCTCTGCTGTCGTTGTCATACCCACCCACTCCCAGCCACCCGACCAACATCCGGCCACTATCGTCTCCATAGCTGCCACCCATCTCCACCGCCTCGCCCCTAACCTAACCCCTCAACCCCATACCACTATTGTCGCATCCACAACCACCACTAGCTTGCATCCCACCTTACCTCAACCCACCACTAAACACCATGCCACTATTATTGTCATACCCACCCACTCCCAGTCCCAGCCACCCGACCACTATCATCGTCACATCTACTACCCTGCCACCTACCCCACTGTCCCGTCTCGCCCTACCTTACCCTACTCTAACCCACCATTAACCACCATCATACCACTATAGTCGTCACAGCTACCACCCTGCCACCCACTGCCCCACCTTGGCCCCACCCCTACGACCTCTCCCCTCACTGCATGTCCCCAACAACCCCCACCTATGGAGCAGGGGGAAGGGTAGGAATGGTGGGGTTGGGTGGTGGGTTAGGTCTAGGTAGGGAGCGTGGTGATAGTTGTGACAACGACAATAGTGACATGGTGGTTGGTAGGGTGTGGGCGGGGAGATTGGTGGGATAGTCCAAATAAAGACGATTGTTCCAATTGTATTGAGAGATTTCATTCCAATTCTTTCAAAGTCAAATTCCTTTGATGGATTCCAATTCCATCAAATTCCATTATGTGAACCAAACACCCCCTAAGAATGTAAATGATATGAGATAATTTGACAACTCGAGAGCTATTCGAGATCGATTCTACAAGAACTCGATCAACACTTGATTCGAACAGGCTAGGCTGGAACTAAAGCTCGACTCGATGTAATAATGAGTCGAGTCGAGCTGCCCAATACTCGACTCAAAAAACTAGTGAGATACTCAATTTTTTTTATAAATTAATTTTAAAATACAATCATTTTTATATAACTTGTAAAATATAATTATAACAAAAATGTCTTATATTCTTAGATATTTTAACTAATATGTGCATTTTTTAACTATAAAAACTAATCAGTTATCTTTTTATTTAAATCATAATTAAAAAAAGGCAAAAAAAAAAACTATAAAGGTGTTGATGAAGTTGTCCTATATTAGAAAAGAGGTAACAAAAGAAGGGTGAAGAGATGTTGTAGAAAGAGATAGCTGTGAATGGGGTTTGTAGCTCTGTTTTTTCTTAATAATGAAGTTTGAGTTACATCCCTTTAGTTTATAAAGTTTAAGAGAACAACCTTACATTTTATACTTTATAAGAAAAGACCTTAATATTTTCTAAATTTTAAAAAGTGAGCTTAATTCGAGTTTCAAACGAGTATATCAGCACTCGAGCTCAACTCCCATCATTTACACCATAGTTAAAACCCTAAGAGGCAATTTGTCTTGATGAATAGTTTTGAGGAATTTGTATTTTGTGGAAAGATTTGGAATTTGAGGGGTTTGGATTTGGAATGATTTGAAATCTTTGGTGTGTATGGTTTGTAGAATTGGAAATGAAATTGAATTCCATTATTTATAAATAGTTTATACAACAGAGGTAAACTCTAAGTGGCCGTTTACCAAATGCTTATACGGCTAAGCGTTTACCAAGTCACATTACCTTACCGGATGTATATAGCAAACACCAAGAATCTTACCTGGTAAAAGCGAAGCCAAGGATCAAATCTTAACCCTGTAAGTGAGGGCGACAACTCTTAACATGTTTAGCACTTACCGGGTAAATTTTTGCATACGGTACCGTTTTGATGAACTAAAATCTTACCTAGTAAGTAAGTGATAGTATTGAATTTTTGTCCATAAGCACTTACTCGGATAAACATTTGGTAAACGACCAATAGCTTTTGTCTCTAAGGTTTGATGAAATATTTAAAAGTGGTACCTGAACTTTGATAAGTCTAGAAACCGTTCTTGTGGTTTTCATTTTGCTTTGAAAATGGTCACTGGTCACTAACTCCGTTAACAATCTCCATTAAAGTAAGGGGATTTAAAAATATATATATAAAAATATATAATTTATATATTAATTATTTCCTAAATCATATGACATTTTTTAAAATGTATATATTTTTATTAATTGATAGTTAAAATACCACAATCCTACAAATCAAACAAACCTAAATATTTTACTTGTGGAAGGATTTGAACGGTAATAATACTAACCGGAAAATCAAGTGGGTCCACCACAAATATAATTTTCAATCTAATTTACGTTAAATTGATATAATAATTAAAAACATTGATTTTTCTAATATTTATTTTTTTAAGATTTTTATTTTTTCCAATTTATCATAAAAATCAATATATA
>NC_037540.1:3626039-3627390 GCF_001531365.2 Cynara cardunculus var. scolymus
AACTAAAAGTTTTCTTTCATATTTTAACAAGGCATCCTTAGATAAATTAACTACAAATTATTTATTATCGTAATAAGTATTAATAAATCATAATTATTGCATTTAAAAATGATTTAATAGTAAATAAAATATGTTATATTAATATAAGATCCACAGTTAGTTTTTTAAGGTTTGGCAAACATAAACTAGCTTGTTTTTTTAGTAATCATTTGGATACACATAAGTTAACTTATAAAAGCATCTCCAACAACTTCTTCAAAATAGAGAAAACAGAGAAAATGAGAAGTTTTAGCAATATTTTTGTAATAACCCTCTTCCTTGGTTTTGTTAATTTTATAGGAGTTTGGGGATGGGTGTAATTCTTGCAAATCTTTAGGGAAATCGATTTCTAGAAGTTTTTGGTGATTTTGAAGGAGAATTAAGTGGAGCATTGGTTTATTCAGGAACGAACTTCATCCTACTAGTCTAGAACCTCCATTAATGAAGTTCTGATTGCTATTTGGGGAAAAACTGGAATAATTAATCCTTGTGTACTCGGTAGAATAACAGTCTACTAAATTGTGTACTTTAGTAATTTGGTCTTACACGGTGAAACTCCTTGGTTGCCAAACTCTTAGTGGATTTGGTATTTGTTTGGGTTAACCTCCAATTTAGCAGTTGATTTTGGGTTAGTATTGATTTGGGAAGTTTTCCTTGTTGTCACAATCGAATTATGGAGTTAGAAACCGTTTTTCAATGAAGGATTTTGAGGTTTTGCGTTGTAGAGATTAGACGTGGACGAAATGGGGAAGAAAACCCGAACAGTGAGCCGCGCGGCCTAGGTCGCTGCTCAGGTCGCGTGAAGGCATGTTTATGTGGAACATTTGTTCCTCTCGTTTCGAGCTGCGGTTTGATCCATTGTTCTAGGGGTTCATTAGAGGGTAATAATAGAAGACTTTTAAGGAATTTAAGTTGAGTTAATATCCTTCTTAAATTGCCTAATTAGTCATTCGGTTTGGGTTTTCTAGCCGTTAGTCTTGGGGAGGAGCCTAGAGTAACAGGTGAGTTCTCTTACTCTAGTATTTAAAACTTAAGACTGTTTCTAAAAGCTTTGACGTACTGATTATTGTTTAAACGCTGATGATTCATATGCAAAACTTATCTTGTTTCATTACTTTTGAACTTGGCCTACGTGCGATCTATGTGGGGTGTGTGAGGTTGCAAAGTAATTATTATTATTCATCTTATAATAATTGAAATTAATTTAATTAATTTTAGTTCTGCATTATATATTAATAATAATTATTAATTATTTATAAATGTTATTAATTATATCAATTACTTTTTTTATCTAGTTATTTTAAAAAAATGT
>NC_037540.1:3627670-3655428 GCF_001531365.2 Cynara cardunculus var. scolymus
AAATTTGTTTTAATTATATTATTAAAAATTTATTTTAATTTTATTATAAAATATTTGTAATTGATTATTGTTTTAAAATGGTGTTTTTAGTCATTTTACAAAATTATAAAGAAGTTTTTATCAAATATAATTCATTTATTAGCTAACTTATCAGCTAATTTGTCAATCATAACCTAAAAGCTGAACTTTTTAAATGTAACAGATCAACTGTATTTAATGTTTTTCTCAATACCAAGATTAAAGGTTGCAAAATGCTCATTAAGCTTTTTTTTTATTTGGTATTTGCTTAAAAAATATTTCTTCAATTCTCACGAACAATAATTGTATTGTGATTTCTAAAGACTGGTCGATGGCTACACAAAACTGTTGCTAGGAGCCGTTTTCAACATTTATTTTCTTTATATTGTTTACGTCTTTTTTTTTCCCAAAACAATTATTTCTTAAAATATAAATAATATTTTTTTAATCCCAAAATTAGTGTTCATAATGAAAATTATGCACAGTTTTAGATACATATAGTTATTACGTTTTTGGGTTGGGTTACAGTGAAAATGAGATTTATGATGAGAAGGGTAAAAATAATCTTTACATTTGGTTCAATTATAATTAAAAATAACTATTAGATCAACATTAATGAGATACACTACGTCAGTTCACTTTTACATGCATTGATTATTTTGCAATCGAAAGTGACCAAAGATTCAAATCTCTTATTACATTTCTCTAACTTAATTGATATTCTCAATTTAACTGATACTCTCACATGTTACTTTGTCTTAGGGGGCATTTGGGATTGCTTATTTGAAACACCTTATTATTTTTTACAAAAGCATTTATCAACTTATTATAAATCAGAAGGATTTAACTTCTTCAGAAACTCTTTATTATCAGTTTGGTACCGGTATAAGTTATTTATCCAAACACTTAAAAATGGTTATTACCGATACCACACAAAAATAAATCAATAAATTATTTTTATAAGCAATCTCAAACACCCACCTAGTTTCTCCGTATCAAAATAAGTAACTACAAATATAAATATAATATTTGTTTTAGTAATTATTTTTGGATCTTGTTTTGTGTGAATTTTTACGCGCGTAATTTCCATCATCCGTACTATATAAAGGAATGACGGTTGTTTTTTATCTTATCTTTTCCTCCATTTCACTTGACGTTTCACATAATCCAGAGAACCTTTTTCTACGCGTTTCTCTCTCCTAAAACCCTAGAATCTCTCCAAAAGCTTCTAGTATTTCCCTCTTCTTCACCGGATTCGCTATATGGATGATCAGAACAGTGCCGATCCAGTCACCGGAGGATTCTCCACGGACTCTACCTGGACGCTCCACGGCGATTACGGCTTCTTCGGAATCAACGATACTAGAGAGAATAGCATATTGAGCGAGTTCGGATGGAACTTCCAGCAACCACAGCCGGAATTCGATCGGATCGATTCTGGAGGTTGTTGTGGTGTGCCGGAGGATACTAATCCTACTACTAGTGCGGTTGCGGTTCAGACTCAGGCCGGATCCGTTGAAAACACAGGGGATGTATCCATGTCAAATCCTTTGGTTTCCTCCAGTTCATCTGAGGATCGGCCGGACTCTTCCGCAGCTTCATGTGATGTCGCTTCTAGTGGTAAACCGCCATCGTCGGAGACAGGGTGAGTTAGTGGTAGTGGTATTACTAGGGGCAGCGGAACCTACCATACAATAGACGTTTTTACTCACGTGTCTTTTTATATATAATATATATATATATTATTATATATATATTTGTAACCATATACAGTGCGAGTCTAGATTGTTTTTTCTTCAAATTTGAAAATTGAAATTTACGGAGATTTCATTTCAGAACTTGCAATCATTTTACATATGTTTTCTGCAAATGATATATGAAAAGAATAAGCGCTGAATTTTTTGAAAAAGAAATTTTTCTAAAGTTAAAAGTATTTATTAATTTAAACGAATACGAAAGCCGTGTCCGTACTCGTTATGTAGCGGGCACCCACCACGTTGTTTGATAGCCATTAACAAAAGCTGTTTACGCAAGTTGCTATGGCATTTCTGTGAATTATAGGAGTCAATGGTCTTTCTTTTCCACTACTAGTAAGCGTGAACACCGCCGCTATTGCGGCGGAAATGGCGTGGGTCTGGCGTTGGCGTGCTGTTTATGGTATCGCTTTTCCACATAAAATGACGGCAGAGAATCGGTGCATATGATTGATTTTCTGAAACTTACCGATTTTGAAAACAAAAAAAGGTTTCTTTCTACGAAGTATTATTTTGTGTTCTTTTTTGCTTTTTTAACTATTATGACTGACAGACAAGACCCGTAAGAATGCACAAAAGTTGCTCGATGAAATGCATCTGAATCTACTCGTAGAAGTGTTTGTTGCCATGTATTATTAACTCGATTAAATTTTGCTTCCTACTTTCTAATTAATGAGTTTTAAATTCCGAAAATCATCTGTTTGATTCATTCCCCTTACACTGCAAGCACAATCTTAAATTCAGTTTAAAGGCCTTTGCATTTAATGTTCTGCTGTTTTTTTTTTTTCCCTTCAGTATCCGTAAATGTCTTTGTATGAATTCTCCACAGTTGCAGTGTATAGATAGTTAAGAAACTCGTTTCATTTGGTTTAACAAATAGATTTTTAGTTAAATAAATCTAAAAACAGGATCCTCTATCCAGTTTTCCTAAGGTCGTAGCTGGTTTGCTGTATGAACCATGAAGTTAGATTTAGTTTTTAGTTGAAGTTTTTTTGAATATTTTATGACGCATGTCTTATCACAAAAGTTGCTTGAAATGATTTACAGGGGTAAGGTTAAAAAGAAGGGGACAAAAAGAATCCGGCAACAACGTTTTGCATTCATGACTAAGAGTGAAATTGATCACCTTGAAGATGGTTACAGATGGAGAAAATATGGGCAGAAAGCTGTTAAAAATAGCCCTTTTCCTAGGTTGTATACAACTCCCTCCTAAAAGTCATTCTAATGATACAAAAGATATTAAATGTTCATATTTACTTTAGCTAGAATTGATACAAAAATTTGCCCTACTTAAGCATAGTATGATCATTGCTAAATTAAGACTTACTCCTCAACCATAATAAAGAGTAAAATTTTGTGTCATCCATCATACTCTAATTTGTATGCATATCGAAGGTAAGAAGGGGATGTTAAAGAAAAGTTCATACATGAATCCTTTGAAAAAATTTATTTGAAGATCTATATGTGAACCGAGGTTGCAAATGAATCATATGGGTTTGCATATGCATCTTCAAATGAATTTTTTTAATGATTCGCATATGAAAGGTTATTTAACCTTTTTTCTTTATCTTCTAACAATATTTAGCTTTTTTATTTGAACCCTCACCGTATATCTATATGTATACCATACTTTGATACAACTTATAGCTTGCTTTATTTTAGGTAACTTCCTAAAGTGATCATTAATTACTATATGTTATATCAAGACGGGGTGAAAACAATTTAGAGAAACACAATGTTTTAAAGAGGATTATAGTTTCAATTATCAAATTACGCCCAACATATATACTTCCCCCTTATTTTCTAAATGTATTCCCTTCTTTCAACACTTGTTTTGAAGGAGCTATTACCGCTGCACAAATAGCAAATGCACTGTGAAGAAAAGAGTTGAGCGTTCATCGACAGATCCTACAACTGTAATTACTACATATGAAGGCCAACATTGTCACCACACTGTAGGGTTCCCAAGAGGACTGATCAGTCATGAAGGTGCCTATGCAAGACAGTTGGCCCCTCCTTCAACGTTGCAGCAGTTCAATTATCTGAGAGCTAACTTGCCACGAGTGGGTGATCATCTTGGTGCCTCTCAGTCACAGCCACAAGTAGTAGTTAGTGAAACTGGTGATCACAGTTCTCACAGAAAGCCTCAAGCATCCTTTCAAGATTCTCGTGTTGATCAAGGGTTGCTTGGGGATATCGTGCCTCCAATAATGCGCAATAGATGATATTAAGGTACGTTTATGCTAACTTTCAAAACTTTTAAATCTGAGTTGTTAGTTGTTTGTTTTTACTATTGAAGTTTCTTTATTAGAGTTAGTTTCAGGATGTAAAATGTACGATTGCTTTCTCCTAAATTGTTGGACGCGGATAATAGCCTTACCTGAACATGTTTTAAATAGTACTGCACTAATCCACATAGGAGTCCTTGATGATTTTCTCTTCTAGCAATAGTTTGGCCAACACTAGTAGACGACCATTTGACAAGATAGGAGTCGGTTAAAGCGTAAGACCATACTAAGCTCAACCAAGAGTACATATTGGTTCCTGTAGAGAAATCCCTTGGGGGTCATTGGGAACTCTGATAATTAGATTGTGCTCCTGTTGCACAGCCATAGACCCATGATGGTACGCTGGACAAATTGTGCCTTATAAACTATAGTTGTAAACATGTGCATTACATTCTCCGCCTAAAGCGGCGTGGTACTTCCTTTGTTTCGTAATAAGCACAATAACTTCTATTTAGATGAAAGTTTGTGAACAAGTAACAGATAGTCCCCACTTCCAAAGTAAATGTTCTCCTGAGGTTTTTATATTGTTATAAATTGTAAAAATATTATAGGTTTTTCAACGTCTTAGCGATACTTGTTTATTTACTTGGAATAATCATAGCATTGGACATATTTGACCACATTAACTATGAGGGTCAATGCAAAACTTCATTTCCGCATGGACCTAGAAAACATTAAGACTTCTAGTTAACCATTATGGCTCGCAAAAAGTGGATAAAAACTTTACGAGTTAAACATTATACCTCTTCAAACTATATATATCTGCGCCTCGGTTTCCTTAGCAATATTTATATCTTGTAATTTGTTTTGTTTATAACATTTAACTCGAAGTTCAGGGAGATTTTCACTTTCACATTGATAAATATCTATCCATAGTCATAAATTTAAGCTATAATAAGATAACTTAATTAAAATGCTTCTAGTAATTGGTTAATGAATTAATTGCATTATTGGAGAATATCTGGAGTTCTAGACAGTCAGTTGGGGTAATTTGTATATTAAAATGATGTATTGGTTCAATGGTTCTTGACATCATATTTTGCGAATAAAGCTAGTTAATTTGTTATAGAATAGATGGATGCTTATCTAGGTGCCCGATGTTTTTACTTGTGCATGGGATTTCATAATCAAGTTGTTTTTCGTCATGCATTAATTATATCCTCTAAGCTAGGACCGACTAGTTTAGGGTTGTGAATATATGCACATGAGTTTACACCCAAAATTTCTTAAGATGATGATATAATTAACTTACTCTTGGCATTTAATATACATCTTTGTCATCTAAAGATATATACTCTAGAGCTTGTACTGCTAGCAGTAGTCATCAAGATGCATGCACCTTTCAGTAGCCTACCAAAACGGATGGTCCTTGGTCTACAGTCGATATGGTCCACCTGGTCCTATGAAATTGATTGATAATGATTATAAATAGTAATATAGTATCATGCATTATTTTTATTTTAAAGAAAGACAAATAGAGAGAGAACTAAATTCCTACCAGATTATGAAGATTGAACTTAAATATCAAGTTAAATATTTTATAAATGATAAATATATGGTTGGTTTCATCATACTAATTATAAGTTATCATCCAACTTGCATGGAAATTTGACCCACGAAATCAAGCCTTCATCCATGCTTCTTTTTTTCTGATTTTTATTTCCGATAATGAGTTCTTTTAGCATCAATATGCTTTGATTCGAAACCTTGATTACTAACATGGTATATTAGGCCCTTTGATGGTCAATCCATTAGTCACATAGTGCGCTTGTTATCTTTAGTCATAAAAAACTTGTATAATGTTCTTGCTTTGCTAACAATTTTGTGGTCTACTCTTTATCATGCTTTGCTTTTAAGTAATTTTTAAATATTTTACCCCCCCCCCCCCCCCAAAAAAGGGTGCACCTGTCAGGAACCCAGATTTAGTGGTTTTTTAGTAGGAAGTGATATCATTTTCAAAGATATAGACGATTCCCTTTTCTAGAAGAAAGATGATTACTGTAGTGGAAGAGCACCAGTACCATATACTGATGCCTCTTATTATAATCCCCTTCAAAACGCATGCAGCTGATGCTTTGTCAGAAAAAGACGGTTATATATATATACATATGTTATTTGCATATGGGATTGTTATTCATATCTCTTCTCACTCACATACCCTATAGAGAGGGGGTATGAAATAAAATTAAAGGCTTGTATACAGATATTCATTCATAATCATACATACATGAAAAGTGGTGTGTATATATATATATATATATATATATATATGCTAAAAGTTAGTTTTAAATCAAGATAATTGAGCTCATTTTAGAAGCCAATTATTTAGTTTTCCATGTGACTTGTCTGCTTCTACATCTGCTTTTTGGTAGCTACTCTTGTGCTCAAAGAGTTAATTCTCAATTCTCAAGTCTCTTCATCATAGATACTCCCACTTTGGTCCACGTGCTCTAAATTCCTTTGTTTGTTAGCTGAATTAGGCTTTTCAGGTTCAGAAAAGAAGAAAAGTAACTGAAACTTAATTTTATTATGTCCTTGCTAGCAGTAATTATTGTCACAAGAACTGTTTTCATCTTTTACAATGGTAAAACATGCATTTAATTTGTTCAACTTTAGCAATAATGGAAGAACAACTTCAAAGACAGTAGTAGTCCATAAATTTTGATCATCCTAGGATAGTACAAAGATCATATCATTCAACCTTGTGGGATTAACTCAACTGACAATAAGTCTTGGGTCTTTGTGGATTCTCCTAAAAGGCCACCGGTTCGAGTTCTACAAGGTCACTGGGGATTTTTTTAGGTGTTCTCCAGGGCCTTTGGAATTAGTCAAAGTGCATGCAAGCTGCTTCAGACACTCACTGTTAACAAAAAGAAAGAAAAAGATCATATCATTCTTTTTTCTAGTTTGTTCAACTTTAGCAATAATGGAGTTTATTCTTTGTATGTGTGCTTGTGTTCATAAATATAGGTTACAACCAATCTGGGGCTAAATGCCTTGTAGGAAAACTTATCTTTTTGGCATGTTATCGGCTTAACTAATTCTTTTCTTTTCCTTACGTTTTCATCTTCATTTTTTTTTGCTGGATGGGGTTCTCACAGAAGACGAAATAATGTACACTGATGAATAATTAATTTGATTACGTCTTGCATCTTTGATCACTTGAAGCATCTTTAACAACTATGTTAATTAGAGATTTTGAAGATTTATGAGCTTTATAATTGTTTAAGTAATAAGATATATAATTTGCATGATAATGGATAGATAATCATACACTGCAATTTCTCATTATAAGTTAGAATGATTTAACTTCTTAAAAAACTTATTATAAGTTAGAATGATTTAACTTCTTAAAAAACTTCTTATTACCGGTTTGACACCGGTATAAGCTATTTATCTAAACACTCAAAAGTGATTATTATCGATGTCATACCAAAATAAGTCAATAAGTTGTTTTTATAAGCAATCTCAAACACCCTTTTAATCTTAGTTTTGAGCAATACCTATAATTAATTATTTTATTTTTTAATTTTTCATTTAGTTTAATTGTATATCTGTTCGATAGAAAGAAAATGAGATAACATGTTTTAATTGGTTTGCTTATACATAAAACATGCCATATATGACATTGGTTATGTTCAAGTTGGTTGTCGCTTCATATGTATTATCATGTGTAATAAGAGTGTTCTTGTGTTTTCATAAAATAAAGCATTTTCGTTTGAAACTCAGAAGTAGATAATGACATGCAAGCTGCAATCTAATGATGAACAATTCTTATGCTTTTGTTACAGTTCACAAATGGTGAATTAAGATCACATTTCACGTCATCCACCGAAATCTACTCGCTATTTTCCAGGTAATTACAAGTGCAAACTTTTGATGGAGATAACTTAGCGACTAAAAAAATTATAAGTCATCTACTAAATTGTTTATTCATTCTTATCAAGTGGCTAACCTTCTCTCTACGTTAGTTTTCACTTTTAAAATCATTATAACTCTGTTGTTGTTCATTAATTGATCATAATATTATAGTCTTCAAAATATATTTTGTATATGTAATAATTTCTAATATAACTTTTGGACAGAAAAGTCTTAGTGTTTGATTCATCTTAACACAACAAAATATTCAAAGATGCACAAAATTAAGCCAATATAATTTTCTTGACTTATTGTTTGTGGCTTCTATACTAATTATTTGGTTTCATGTACATGTATTGACATAAATATTTTATCATGTGACATGACTAATTATTAATGTATTTGGGAGTGCTACTTAATTATTGTGACAACAATTATACAAACTTAAAAACCAGTTTTCATATGTTGTTTAACATGCGTAAAAATGCAATATTCATAGAGTATTGTTTTGTATTCAAGACGTTCATTGCTATTTTATATGGAAAAAACATGTTCTAAATATTGCAAATTTGAAATAAAAATGTTGTATTTTTATGCATGAAAAATGGTTTGTAAGTTTATACGAGTTACTAATTTTGTAAAAAGTGACTCCTGCTCTCTCTCGATATTTATATTATATATATATATATATATATATCACTCACACTCTTTTTTTTTTGTCTCTTTCTCTCTCTATCTCCCTCTATATATATATATATATATATATATATATATATATATGTGTGTGTGTGTGTGTGTGTGTGTTTGTATCTATATAAGGAAAAGTTTATTTGAGAAGTAAGAAGTGATCTTAGTCCTTTATTTGGTAAACACTTGCGGCTTTAACCGTGAAACCTCGTATAATTTCTCGCATAAATATGCATAAGATAGAGGGTAGTTTCATAACTTTTACAAATAAACGACAAAATGGGTTCATATGGGAACCTATGTGATACACATTAATTATATGTTCATATGTGAACCTGATAATTAGTTCACATTTGAACTATTTAACTGATTCATATATGAACATTCACAAGTTAATTAGTTCATATGTGAATTATAAACGTTCATATGTAGATCATACGGGTTCTTATGTGAATTACATGAGTTCACAAATAAACATATAGTTCATATGTGAATCATATAGGTTCATATGTGAATCCGTTTGTCGTCTATTTGTAAAAGTTACGAAACTATTATCTCTATTTTTCAAATAGATGCAATTTTTTATCAGTCAAAGCCGTAATTATTGACTAGTCGATCTTGACCGTATAAAGGGCTAAGATCATTTATTTATTTCTCCAAATAATTTTTGGTTACACACACACACACACATATATATATATATATATATAGAGAGAGAGAGAGAGAGAGACAGTTGGGTTCAAACGATGATGGTGACCAAATAAGATAGCACAGGAAAGAACAATTCACACTAAAATTATGTGTAAAATTATATGTGATTTCTGCATCCTTGTTTGCAACCAAGTCGACTATACAATCCTTGTGTTGACTATGTTTTGTAAATTTTATGTGATTTGACCTTTTTTTTGTTATTTAATTTAATTTTATTCTCATGTAAGTGTGTGTGTAATATATATATATATATATATATATATATATATATATATATATATATATATATATGTGTGTGTGTGTGTGTGTGTTTTTGTTTGTTTGTGTAGTCGCATGTCTGCCCTTAGATATCCACACTCAACACAACCTCATTGGACTTTGGTTAGATTTTTGGGAGGAAAAAAAATTAGGCCGAATATATCCTTATATATTACTAAATATATTTTTATATGTTAATTTTTTTTACATAAATTAATATTAAAATCTAGTTTTTATTATATTTATAGTATATTATTTAATCTGATTTTAATATAAAAAAAAAATTATGAAAAAAAGGTACCAACCCTAAGGCATAGGTCTACACTAGCACCTAGTCGTAGTTGTTTAAGGGTCATGGTTCTATACTTTACAAGCCTGCTTCTATGTGCCACATATGTAGCTATTTCTCTTACACTTTTACTTCTTGCTACTTTGTTGGATTAACCACCAATGAGATGACAATAGTTTATATATTTACATAACAATTAGTTTTAAGATAAATGTAGTATGTTTTTAAATAAGATTTGTACTTCTCCAACTATTATTACAAAATACTATTCCCTCCCTTTCAATCAATTTTATTAAAAATTTGAATATGTTTTCAATATCTGTTCCCAATATTTCTGTATTTCATTTACATATTATGACCGTCATAATAAAATCCTCTTGTGTATGGATTCGATCAACTGGTTTATAAAATTCAAACTCTATGTGCTTCTTTATATCTTGAGTTTTTATGAATATATGAACATATTTAGTTCCAAATAGTCTATACTCCTAAAGTTTAGCAAATGTTAGAAATATTTTTCAAGTTTCAAACGTTGCAACATCCACGTGTGCATGCCTCTTCAGTTGTATTCATGGTTTGTTTTGTGTTGAGCATCTTGTGGGTTTCCTGTGTTGCATACCTAACCGATGGTAACGTGTGGGTTTGTGGATGTCTCTTTTCATCATGCGGAGTTAGAACATTAGTATTACATAAGCTTTAATTTGCATTGAAGATTGACTTAAGAACACGAAAATTATCAAGGGTCATATATCGGGTATCATTTATCCTATCAGTGAATGGTGATCATGACAAGGACAAAGAATTACCTGATAAAAAGTATTACAATTACTGCAAACCTTACATGATAAGTCTAGAAAAAAATATTTTTACCCATTTACCACATAATTAAAAAAAAATATTTACCCACAATCGATTTTGAAAGCAGAAAATATGATCAATAAATGAGGATAACAATAGCTGCTCTCTAAACATTGAAAACAACCTCGTAAATAAAATATTAAAAGCTCAAGTAATTCATTTCTATCACCCATAGAATCAGTATTATAATAATTAATTTTTTAAATTTTTTTATTGGATGGTAAATAATTAAAAGGTGGAATGGTTGCATGAAATGATTGGGGGTATGATGGGGATAGGTAGTGTGTAGGTGGTGTGTTAGAAGTGTCGATATTGGGTGGATTTCGATGTTGCTTCAAATATGTGTCAGCCGACAGTATAGATTCCTCCAGTCTTTTTTACCATCATGCCGACACCTTCTTTTTTACCCTTTCTGTTTTACAAATATCACCTTTTTATATTTAACTAATTAATTATCGAATATAAATTAAAATAATCATTTTTACACTTTATATTTATTTTATTGTTATTTATTACTCAATATCAGGGCCGTCCCTGGGGGAGGGCGGGACGGACGTACGTCCAGGGCCTATAAAAATTAGGGGCCCAAATTTTTTTAAATATATATAATAATAGTTCAAAAAAATTAGTAAAAAGAAGACACAAAAAAAATAGTATCTAATATGATAAGAAAAGATTTTGGTACTACATTAACTATTAAAGACCCAAACATGTATGAATTAAATATATTGAAGAAAAAAAATACATAAAGAGGTTAATTTGTCGTTCATTATATAATATTATTTAATGTTTTTTTAAGTTCTTTTTATCTAAAACCGACGTCTAAAAGTATATGCTTCAAAAACTTTGATATATTATTCATAATTTATATCTCATCGACTCTTTTGATTGTTCCATTCTTGTGTGAATTCTATTTTTATATTAGAATATGATAGATTTTCTTGTTATTAGCTAACAAAAACCCCTATCTTTTGAAAATATTACCAACCATTCAAAACAGTACAACTTATATTTATATTTAGAATAATAAAAACTATAATTGTTTTTTTCATAGTTATTCTTTATTATCTAATATTGAGTGTATAAATCGTATGTACTATTTTATATCTAAAATAAGAGTAAAATCTTAAACTATCACCAACATGAATTTTTTAATTTATATAATTGATAATTATAGAAAAGTTTGTTTTAACCCTAACCCTATGTTTTTGAATCTCTTTTACGTAGGAAAGAGAGGAAAACAATAGGGGAAGAAAAATATTTTGTTTTCAAGATTTTTTGAGGGAAGGGAAAAAAATTATATCAAATTTTATTTTTATTTCATTATTTTTCCTTCCGTTCTCTTCTCTATTAAAAATACAAATAAAAAACTTTATTTTTCTTCCTTCCTTTCTTTTATTTTTCTTTTTCTTTTCCTTTTTGATTTTTTTCTTTCCTTCCCAAATTCGAAAACATAATATAAAAGCTTAAAATGGTATTAATCTTCCTAAATTTGAAAACATTATATAAAAGTTTAAAATGATGTTAATCTTCCCAAATTCGAAAACATAATATAAAAGTTTAAAATGATGTTAAAAAACATTAACATTGGGACATGGAAAACCAACCTATTTACATTGGTTTACATAGTGTCACTCGGAAATCAGAAGAATTGACTTTGTGACCTCAAATGATGTCATTCTATGTACCAAAAGTATATCATAGAATGTTTTTGATGATGAAACAAATTACCGATACTACATAAAAATGTTCTAGTAAATAACATTAATTTAGAAATGAGTACTGGTTGATTTTGCGTCCAGAAATACTCGGAAAAACGATTTTATAGGAATTCATTGTTATTTCTGATGATAAAAACAATATATTGAAAAAATATCGTACTTATCGAGGGCCCCTTTTTACTTCTCGCCCAGGGCCTAAAAAATGTCAGGAACGAGCCTGCTCAATATATTTTAGAACTGTCATTAGATTTGAAAGTAGCACCTCTATAATTTCCGGAGGACACCTTTATAATCTATGAAGGAGTCAAAGTGTAAAAAAAGTTTATGAACTAGGTCCGTGAGTACAGGGACCAAATCTATAAATTATTTCTGACATTATGTAAAGTGGACAAAGTGGCACTGTGGACCTTTATCTAGTTTAGAGATTTGGTCCATACACTTGCGGATGTGGCTCAAAAATATATTTTTTTTACAATTTGACCCCTCCACAAATTGAAAAGGTGTCACTTGCGGACCTAGTGATTTTTTAAATTTTGGGAAGAGAAATGGTTTAGAAATGAATCCAAAGTCTGAAAATGTTTTTTTCTTTTAATTTCCGTGAAACAAAATATATAACATATAAATTTTTATTTCCTTCGTCTCAAAATAAATGTTCAAAATAAAATACAAGAGTTTTAAAAAAGTATAATTATTATACATTTTAATCATGGACAAGAGGAGAATTATATGTTTAATTATAGAGAGAGAGAAAAAAATGATCTCATAATTAGAGATAAAATAGGAAAGTAAACATATATTTTTGAAAATGAATATTTATTTTGAAACAAATAAAATATTAACATATACATTATTGTTTGACGAAAGAATAAAATCTTTAACTAATAAAAGCATAAATAATTTTAAATGGCCTTTGGCCTAGCGGTATGAAATCAAGGGTTCAAACCTCACCAAAAGTGAGGATGGTGTGTAAGTTTATTTGTTTTGTTTGTCGTACATATAAATATTATATACTTCAAAAAAAACATAAATTATCATGACTAGATAATATGTGTGTTTTTTTTAAAGTAAGAAAGAAAATTTTAACCTTTCTATTTGAAAATAAAAATTAATGATATATATCTGGTTTGTCTTATTTTTTTTAAAGTTCAAATACTGGTTAGAAAACAGTAATGGCGTTGATTTATTTTCTATTTTTTTTTATAGAAAAGATAATAACATGTTTAATATTTATGAGCATAAATAATGATTTTGTTTGAAAAAAAAATTCATACCGAATTACTTTTAGATATTTCGTTGTTTGAAAAAGTTCAATATTTTCACAATCATCATTTTTTGCATATTTATTAATAAAAAAAGACCAATTTCTTTTAATCATATTTTAAAATAGAAATAAAACGAAGATAGTAAAATATAAGAGAAATAAAATCGGTTCGAGTTCTATTAAAACAATTAAAGGTTTTCTTGATTGTTAATTTTAGGATTTTATAGAATACGATCAAAATATTTTGATTAGATTAATTAAATAACATGTCTAAAAGGGTCGTTTACCAAACACTTTACTCGGATAAACGCTTACCAACTCACGTTACCTTGTCGGATGAATATGGCAAGGACCAAGAATCTTACCCGGTTAGTGAGGATCTCTTACCATGGTTAGCGTTTATCGGGTAAATTGTTGCATACGATGTCGTTTTTGTTGACTAAAATCTTATCCGATAAGTAAATGATAGTGTTGATTTTAACGGTAAGCGCGGATAAGGATAAATAGTGTTGAAACTTCTAGATAAGTAGATAGTATCATAGTAGTCAGTAGTCACTCTAGTCTTCTATAAGCAAACACGTATTAAGCCCAATCCAAATGATCTAAAACTTAACCGAACAATTTACTTAAGGCCCATATATTGCAAGCCCAACTTACTAACCCTTCCAAAGTTCCAATTTTAAATGTGACCACATGGTGAGTCGGATCGGACCCAAATTGATACCTTTAAAATTGGGTTGGCCAATGTTGGTCCTCACCGAAAATCATAGGACCAATTTAGGCTCGGTTACCGGTATCGGGTCTGGCCTGGTTTTTAAAAAAAGTATATATATATAGACTTGGAATCATGTGACACCAATGGTTTTTTGTGAGACCCGTAAGACCAAATATAATTATATATATAATTATAATTTTTGAAATTTAGCATTAAAATACACTTTAAATAATGCATTTAAGTAGATAAAATCTTGAAAAACTTAAAAGAACTTGAAAAACTTGGGTTATAACTTATTAAAACTTAAAAAAAATGAAAAATCGGGCCTATAGACAACCCGTCACGGTCCCATAACCAGTCCCGTAACCATGTCTTGAAATTCCCTGAAATTTGTAACCGATCCTAATTAGCCTCGGGTACTTTATCCAATTTGGCATGTATCACAAGAAAACTAAGTTTTTTCTTTAAAAAATAAATAAATAAATTCATTTCATAGAATTAAATGGTACACATGCAAATGTATCGCTATTTGTTTCATACAAAAATAGCTAGTGAAAATCGATTTGCATATGTTCTTTCATTTGTGGTTTAAATCAATTGATTCAGATGGGTTTTATGGATCCAGATCTATTCATTTGAATGGAAAAAACCGATCGGGATCAAAGATAGGAAATCGAAACTATACTATACCTCATATAGGATTGGTGGGCACGATCCCGACCTATAACATGCTCAACCATGGCTTTAATAATCAAGCAAGTTGGTAGTTAACGTCTGGATCAAACTTATACCAATAATGACTTGGAGACTGATGATCATCAACAAAGTATATCTAAAACTACTGATATTATCTTCAAGCATAAAGACGGATTTTATAACATTATTGGAAGCATTAATGCATGATACATCGTATAAGTTTTAGTAAACTAGGTCTATACAGGGATGAACCCATAATTTTTTTTTCAAACGGTGGCACCATTTGACTAAGAAAATAACACTAACAGGATTCGAACTTGGGTCTGGGGTGGAATAAAAGTTTTGCAAACCAACTTTACCAAATAAAACTTGTTCTCATTGTAGTTTCAAAATACATACGGTGGCACACAACAAATTAATACGGTTACACATTTTACGAACCTATAAAATTTTACCCTTCGACAAAGAAATGATACAGTGGCATGTGCCACTGTTACCACTATACAAGGTCCGTCCTTGGGTCTATATTAGGGGTGAGCATAGGCGGGTACCCCCCCTTTTTGACAGGAACCGGAACCGGCGGTTCTTGAGATATTGGAACCGGAACCGGTTAGAGCGGTTCTTAAATTTTTGGGTACCCGCTTCCTAAAATATTAAAATTTTATTATTTAGAAATAAAAAACAAAACATTGCCAAAACACTAAATAAATAAGCAAGAATACAAATTATACAGAAGAATTGTTACAAATATTGTTTAACGATTACAAACTATAATAGATTAATAGAAAATATTCAAAGTTTAACGATTACATACTATAATGGTAAATTTTCAAAGTTTAACGATTACATACTATGAATCCAAGTGAATACACAATTTGAAAAAATACGAATCATTTTATATGGAGAATTTAGATGAATAATGAAGATGACGACGTGCTTTCAAGATGTAAACCTAATATAAATTTGGTATTAAAAAATTATTTTTTTTTTTTACTTGAAAAATACCGGATACCCGGCGGGTAACGATTCCGAAAAATTGAGAACCGGAACCATTCACAATTGGTTCAGTATTTTAGGAACAGGAACCGGAACCATTCACAATTGGTTCAGTATTTTAGGAACCGGAACCGGAACCACTCATATCGGTTCCGGTTCCGGAACCGGCAGTTCCAAGACGGTTCCGGTTCCATAGTCGGCTACCCGGTTCCGCTGCTCACCCCTAGTCTATATCATCTCCAGTATTCTAAAAAGTGTGATGGTCACGAGGCCCATCATTCACGTCCTGTTAACACCATGTCAACAATTTAGAGAAGCTCGTTGTCGGTGGTTGTTTTCTTTTACTTTTACTTTTTCTTTTTAATTACAAATTTTATTCAATACTAGTATAAAAACCATATATGTATGTATATATAATACACATAACATATACATACACACTTGTGGCCCTAAGTCATGCATTGTTTCAAGTTATTTAGAACAATTATTTCATATCACCTTTGTATCGTAAACCATACCTAACATATCTCACTTTGAAAGTAGGGTATGAATGACGGAAATCACGCAAGCCTATATGCCCCCAACGAGTAGAGCATCAAGACTTTTGACTTTCAAAAAAGCGTGCAAGAAAACGTTGACACCAAAGTCTAAAGAAATTGAACCGATGATTTTTGAAAAGTCGGAGAAATTGGTTAATAGTATTCAACATAAAAACAAGTAAATGCAAACAAAAAGATTCCACTTTTGTATGTGTCATGGTCGCGAACGTGTCTGAACTTTTCTTTAGATGATCACTCTAAACTTAACCTAATTTGAATAGTTTTTGTACATGATTAGGATGGATTTTTTACCGACGGTTTTTTTTTCCAATTAAATTTGTTTTGATGTGATTTCATATACGATCAGAATGATTAGACCCTTTTTCCATTAGATTCAACCGAAGATCAGTAATCGTAATTTTCGGTCTTTATATGGCCCTTTTCAACATTGATCTGTATGTTTGGTTATTATGCTGAATAAACAGTTTAAATGTCAAAAATGACCATTTTACCCTAATTCTTTATTTTTTTTTTGTCTAAAAAGCCAACAGTTTGATAAAAATGTTAAATAAATAACTTATAAAATTATTATAAAAAAAAGATCAACTTAAAAGTTCTTTAAAATAAAAACAACTTGATTTAACATAATGATATGAATTCAATGTTACAATCAAAACGACTGAAAAGTGACTTTGATAATTTAGAAAGGCTATAAAACAGTTTATGGGTCTTTGAAAATTAAGCTCTTACCAAACATATAAGTATGGTTGTGTGAATCAATCATATCTGCTATACAGCTCATTAAGACGTTACCGAACAACCCCTTATCGTCTGATATTAGATTTTTTAAAAATGGAAAAATATATAATAAATGGATTTAGCAAAAAGATGAATAGACAAGAAAATGGAGTAGAAAAGGCATAAGATATGGTGGGTGAGTAAAAAGGATCAAAAGTGCATTCAAGTTTGTGTAAAAAATTCTAGAAAAGTAATCATTTTGTTTATAAATTTATGTGTTTATTTCCATTTCTTAAACCCTCATTCACTCTCAAACTTCTATTCTAATGCAAGAAAAGGCCAAATGTTCAAAAGTCAAGGTCCAAGGACCCCCTTTGTGGACCACTCTTGCATCACTACTTGTACTTCATGCTTAACCACTAGTACACTTCCTAAAGGACCAATTGAAAAGATACCCTTTTTTGGTTTAGCGTTGTTTAACATACACCGCTCAGATACCGTATTAGAAGGGGTGAAACGTTTGTTATATGCAGTTAACTGACAGTAGTAGTTCGTTGAAAACTACATGATTGTATGATTTAAACTCAAAATCCCTGATATTATCTTTAAGCAATCTTTTTGCGTCTTAGAGGGATCGAATAGTTATAACCTATTTGCAAAACTTTTAATTTGCGAGTTATCGTCAAACGAAACTGATCAAGATTTCAATTTTTAACCGACCCTTTTCAAGTTGTGGAAGTAAAGTTAATTCTATAGGGACCCATTTGGTTGCTATGCTTCAAAACAGCTTCAAGAAAGTCCTTCCTTTAGGCTGCCTACCACACACACTAACACCCATACAAAACCACCATATAAAGACAGAAATGTACATTAAAACATGGAATCATGGTGTATTTTCAAAAAGCAAATCCCCATTACTCATAGCACCCCCCACTAAAACAGATGCCACCAAATTCCTATAGGAACAAGTAAACCATAGCCAACAGTAGTTCTATGGAACTCAAATTCAACTTTCTTGAAATTTAGGCATAAATTCAAGATTTTGATGATTGGGGGAAAAGTAAACCATAGCAGCAACAAAGAAGAAAGCATAAAGAAATCTTGAAACAGATAAAACAAAATCTGGGAATTCAACTCTAAATTTTCTTGAAAATTAGGAATAGATTCAAGAAATGGATCAACTGGAGAAACAAATAGCATTAGCAACAGCCAAGATCTTGAAACAGCTTTAAACAAAACTGGGAATTTAACTTAAATTTTCTCAGAAAATTTGTGGGCATAAAGTCAAGAATCGGGTGAATTGGAGAAAATGTTCAAAAGTTAAAACAGTCTAAACAGTAAGAAGAAAGATAGAACTCTCACCTCTCTAATGTCCTCTGATAAACATGCAAAAACGACGACGGAATTTATGCAGTTTCCGAACCTAATCCTCTTCTGGAGCGGGGAGATTAAGATCGATCATATCAGTATACGTTGGACCTTCATTTTCTATCGCTGCCATATGATCGATCCTTTCTTCAGAACCATTGATGGAATGAGACCTCTTATGACCTCCTAAAGCTTGCCCTGACTTGAACATCCTAAAACAAATCGGGCATTTGTGTCCTTTGTTCTTTTTCGGCCTCATTTTCTTCTCAAATTTAGCCTTATGATTACGACTGAATTCACCCTCTGAGCTGTTTCCACCAGAACCGAAAGCGTTGTTCTTCTTGTGGCAAGGTCTGTGTCCACCGAGCCCTTGGAAAGAACTAAAAGTCTTGTTGCAATTCAAACATTCATACTTGTTTCTCTTCTTATATGATCCATCTCCTTCTGGATTATAAGAATCATCGTCATCCCGGATTCTTTTCTTTAAAGAATCATTATATCCGAATTCCTTAAACAAATTCCTTCGTATCTCAAGTTTTTCCTCGTAAGTCAAGTCTCTGTAGTTGAAACCCTTGACCCCTTTGGATCTGTTCTTGTGTTGATCACCACCATTCCTAAGAAGCTCCTCAACTGAAATATCGGATTCCACTTTCTTGGTTCCATTTCTACAATACCCGGAATTGGAATTCTCAAACTGGAAACTCTCGGTCTCAGGGTCTACAACACTAGACTTGTTCTTGGCCAAATTCCATTCCTTTATGCCATTTTTCATGTCGATTGAAGACAATTTAGTCTCTAAAACAACGGAATTGTTATCCGAGGATTCCACAACCGAATTAACCCCAGCCCAGTTGGTGGAATCCTTAGATAACATCATCAAACACATTGCTACTTCTTCTTGTTCAAGCTCATCAATTTCAGAAACAGATGAAGATCCATAATTATAATTGCTATTATTGCTAGTATTAGTATTTGTCAAAGAGAAAGAAGATGGTTTAACTACAACTTTTCTGTACCTCTTTGACTTGGATCTTGTGACACATGAAGGATCCTGCAAATCGTTCTCTTCGGTGTCCGAATGACTGTCCCCAATTAGCTTATCATCATCATCTTGATCAAGATTCTCACTGGTCCATGAATGATCATAATCCTTCAAACCCCTATCTTTCTCAGAATGGAAAGCCATATGACCACATAAAGCCTTCAAAGATTGAAACCCTTTGCCACATTGCTTGCAAACTTTCTCATTTGGGAAAGGTAAAGTTGAAGATGAAGAACCAACTGCCCTCCAACTCTTTTTAGGGTTCTCCCTTAACCCATAAGAACTAGAATTCCCATTCTCATTTCCATTCCCATTACCATTCCCATTCCCATTCCCGTTCCCATTTCCATTGATGATTAAAGTAGTAAGCTTCTTAATGGGATCAAATTTGTCATCTGATTCAGCCGAATTAGCAGCAGCAGCAATCACATGAGACCTCATATGCCCTCCTAATGATTTCCCACTTGGGTACCTCTTATCACAAGACTTGCACACAAATCTGAGTTCATCATGATCCTCATCCATCTTGAATTTCTCTAATTAGCAAATCAAGAAACACCCAATTGAAAAAAACAAGAAACAAACATAACCCACCAAAGAGAAAGACGAGTTTAATCAATTAAGCTACTACATTTGCTGAATCTGTGAACCAACATCTTTAGGTTTAGAAACTCGAGGGCTCAAATCCCCAAAACACAACCCCACAAATGGTGGAAAAGAAAAGATTATTTAAGTGAGATCAAAAGTAGTCCAAAAAAGCTCATCAAATTCAGGGATTTGAAGCTTTCAAAACAGATCATTGTTTGAGGGAAAAAGATCACACCCTTTTCAATTTCAAATTGGGGGAAACAGGTTTCGGAAGTTGAAGATCAAAGGCAAAGAGAAAGAGAAAGAAAGCATTCCATATCTTAACAAATCTTGTTTCGAACACATGAAAACACAAACAGAGTGGTATCGTAATGTTCAAATTTGGTAGAAATTAATGAAAGCCCAAAAAATACAGAAGAAATAATCAAAGATTGGAGCAATGAAAGGTGGTTGTAGCTAAGAAGTAGCCAATCAAGAGATGGAGAATTGAAAACAGACTCCATGACTGTTTCATCTGTCTCTTTCTCTCTCTATATATGAGTTGTAGTCGGAGGAGAATTCCATGCATGGAAGCAAAGTACTAATAAGAGGGGGGGGAAGGGGATGGCACGTGTAATCAAGAGAGAGGATTTCGTTCATGTCATCTGACGGTCATTATTTAGTTGGATCTAATTCGGAAGATCCCAGGGTTTCTTGAATTTTTTTAGAGAGAGAGTATAGAGAAACTACAAAAGGGATTTTTATTTGTTAGCGAAGAACATTTTATTCCGCATTCTTGGTTATAAAAAACCAAATGGATTATGAATTATAGACTCTCACATATTACAATAACAAGATAATAAATTAGAAGAGTATTCGTACAATACAGTCAGATACATTTTGATTTTATTATTTTATTTTATTCTTTGTTTATTGATATAATACAGATTTATATGGTTTTGAAAATATGATACTGTTTTTATGTTTGAAAAAAAAAATATCCATATTACTATTAAATTAACTATTTAAAAGTTCTAGTTTTTTGTGTAATTTCTTTGATTCAATTTTTCTATTATAATTCAATTTATGTCTAATAATGAATCAATTTATTTTTGGTTTAATAATATAGTTTTTTATAAATATAATAATTAAGTATTCGATTAGATTTCAATGATTATCTTAATTATATTTTAGATCTTTTAGATTTTTTTATATTTAAAATATGATGTTTATCTGCAGTTAGTTACATAAATTCAAAAATGAAAGTTTAATAAGTTGTATTTATTATAATATAGATTAAATGAATCAAATTACACCATCTTTAGCGGTTATGTTAAAAATAGAGAAAATAAATTAACTGTTAAAAATAGAGAAAACTATCTTTAGCAATTATGTTAAAGATAGAGAAATAAGAATTTTAGTAATTCTTTTGCTCCAAATATGAAAAAAAAAAAATGTAAAAAGTTTAAGAGAAAATTTATTATTTTAATACTTCTATCAATAAGAAACATTGAAAATAAATCTTTAGGAGAGAGAAATAATATTTTATTAGATATTGAATATTTTAATAATATAATTAATATTAGAATGAGTAAAATATAGTAGAGGTCGGAGTTGAATGTAATTGTATTTAGAGATCTTGACTTTTAAAATCTATTTTAAAGAAAATATAGCATAGTTATTGGAGATGCTCTTAAGAAAAGAAAAAACACAAAGAAAATAAAAAACTGAGAAACACCCTGGTACCCATTTCATCTAGACGGTATACATATGTCTATAGAAGTGTTACCGGTCACTTACCTTATCGGATGAATATAGAAATGAACAAGGACCGAAATTCTTACTCGATAAGTAAGGGTGACAACTTCTACCTGGTAAAGGTTTTATCAAGTATTGTTGCATACGATGTTGTTTTATTGAACTAAAATCTTACCTGATCAGGTAAGTAAGAATGTTACCTCTTGCCGGATTAGCATTTGGGTAAGGAGACTCTAAGTTGTGATAATATTGTTTTCAATTCTTTGTATACCAAAAACAGAAAGTGGAAGAGTTTCTTAATACTCCTTCTGTTCCAAATTAAGTATTCATATTTCTATTTTAGTTTGTTTCAAAATAAGTATCATGATTTTAACTATCTTATTGTTTGAAAGTGTGATTCATAATTTTTTCAAAAGTTCGGATATAATCACAAAGGTGGTACCTGATTGGTTTGAGTTTAGGTATCAAAGATCAAAAGTGTCTGGAGATCTCAGGTTCAAATCCAAAAAGAAATAAAAATCACTTTGTGGTCACGAAAGTTCAAATGCGGTGACTTCGGACTACCCGCAAAGCAGGTGGTCATATTGGAATAATCGGTATAGTGAGTTGGATATTCATGTTAATTAAAAAAAAGTTCAAACATAATATTATTTTTGTGAAATTACCTATTTATCCTATAACATTATCTTTTTATAAAACATTACTTGAATAAAACTCGAGTTCTATGGGACCAAATTGGTAACCATCAAAAATACACAAAAAAAAGTTGATGGTTTTTTGTTTGGTTCTTTATAGAGTTAGTAACTTGCATATTGTTGTTGATGAATTTGATCATAGATAAACATTAAAATAAACTACAGTTTGGTCCTTATGGTTTCTCAAAATTAACACTTTTCGTCCTTATAGTGTTTCAAAGTTACAGATGACCATGGTTGTTTGAAAAAAAGCATCCATATCTATTTATTCCATCTAATAGTCGTTAAAAATCCGTTAAATGAGGTGTATTTTCGTCCTTTTACTCACTTTTTGTCTTTTATCCAATCAAAAACCACACGAACCAAAATCATAAAATCGATTTTCATCATGTAAAAAAGACAAAACAATCGATAAAATGATGCAAACGTCTCTTATTGAACAAAATCTTTTAACGACCGTTAGAAGAAGGGACCAAATCATGATGTTTTTACAAACTATGATGGTTATCTTGTAATTTTATAACCGTAGGAACGGAAATCATTCTTTTTAACAAACCACATGGATCAAATTTGTAATTTACTCTAAACATTATTTTGATATTTTGAAATACTTTTTTTTTTACCATTAATAGTACATTCTAATTTTCCTTTTATGAGGGTAAGAATGGAATTTTCCATTTTGCATATATAAGAAGATTGGGACTAATTCAAAAGAAGTCTAGTCTAAGATAGTGACTTCATTACAAAAGTAATTATAAATACAAGTAATTCAAATAGTTGGTTTTGTCAAAGATAAATTAATATTTCTAGAGTAAACTACATTTATGGAGGAAAAGACCGGAAGAAATGGGATTCGAACCCATGCATGATGGGTCGAGTTTGATACATCAACCGTCTACTCGGTATCCTTGTACGAGTCCACAAAGTCGATAATGCCAATAAGTCAAACGGGCGGGTCAGGCAAGAGTCATTGACTGTTGGGAACTTTCACTCCTCCGTATTCGAAATATGCAGGAAGGGGAGAGTGGCCGAGTGGTCAAAAGCGACAGACCTCCTGTTCATAATCCCATAACTCATATATTTGATTCTTATATGCTCGATTCCAGGGCAACTTATCCTTTTGGAGCTGATGTAACAAACTATGTTGGTCATTTGGTTACCACTCATTAACAAGTTTAGTCCTTGTTTTGAACTAATACACTTTCGGTCACTGTGGTTGACATTTTGTTTTATTTTTTTGTCCCTCTAGCTAATTGCAGTAAAAAAACTAGGTTAACTAAAGGTTATTTTAGTCTTTTAGTCTTTTGTTTTGTTTTAAACATTATCCACTAATATACAAACATCAACAGACAAAAATCGATTGTCAGTATTTTTCTTACCCTGTTGAGACTCTTCTACCGACCACCTCCATCATCAACCACTGTGACTCCCTACAATCTTAAGCATGAGGGTAGGTTTATACTAGGTTTACGGTTTCATCCTGAGTGAATGAGGAAACCAAATTCAGATGAATTCGATTATCCAAAATGTATTGGTGTTTATAAGGTAGATACTGCTGTTTCATTGATCGTGAAGTCTTTTTATTTTTGCTTTATCACTTATTTTGTTTGATCGATATGTTTCTACTCACATATTTGGCAGTATAAGGGATTCCCTGCTTGATGCTGACACAAAAGGGTAAATAAATTTACATCAACTATGATTGCTTGTGATTATTCCTTCACGATCTCTACTCTTTTTCTCTCGCTACTTCCGGATAAGATTTTTGGTCCTTACCATATTTATCCGGTGAGGTAACATGACTTGGTAAGCGCTTACCCGAGTAAACATTTGGTAAACGGTCCCTAAAAATACATCAAACGAGAGTTATATTTATCAATCGCTTACTGAGTAAGTGTTTATTGCCAAAAGTCACCACCTCCACTTATCTTATAGGGTAAAATTTTCGGTTATCAAACTGGATTGTTGATAAACATTTTTTACCCCGTAAACATTTACTGAGTAATAGTCTTCTCTCTCACCCATCAAGTAAGATTCTTGTTTTTTGCTATGTTTTTTAACAAGTAAGATTCTCGATCTTTATCATGCTCACCTGATAGTGTAAGTAACAGATAAACATTTACCCAGTAAGAATTTAATAAGTGACCCCTTAAATCATAAATTATAAATTAAATGGCGAAGATCGATCATTATTGGTTACGTTTAAAAAGTATAAAATAATTAATTTACAATTTTATAACAAGATGTAAGTAAACAAACATTTGGGATCAGCACCATACGACTTGTCAACGTAGGTGCCCCTTTAATTACTCCCAACGAAGTAGTCTCATTCACCCATCATGTAATGCATCATCCAAGAAAAAAAGAGTGTGGAAAATTACACTAATATATATGGGATTGGATTCTGATGAGAATAAAAGTTTTGGTGAGAAGAGATTTTTACCCCTTGATCAATCTTAATTGAAAATCAACACTAATACGATACATCGAGATACACCGGATCAATTTCTATGAGAAGCAAAATTCATGGGATGTGGTGAGATTAAAAGTTATATTAATACATCACTTACTTGTAATCTTGAATTTAAGGTAACATGTATTATTAAATAAACACTATTTAATACATTAAAAACGTTTAATCCAAATATTTTATAATATAGTATAAATTTATTTATATATAAATTTGCATTATATATTTTTCTATAAATAAAATAATAATTATAGTTATCATGTTTCCAGATGAGTGGTGAATATTATCGAAAACAGTTGAGATATGGTATCCCACCACCATGCAATTGAGATAAAAGACTTTTGACTTTTAGTGGACTTTGACCCAAATATTCCAAATAGGTCAATTCATAAAAGCTCTCCTCCGACCCAATCAAGTCAAACATTGACCCTTCATCAATGGAAGACGTTGATTCACCAAATGCATTGGAGTACTTGTACACCATGCTACTAATACTTGTACCTTACAACATCAGAATTCAAGCCATATCTCAAGGGCAAAAGGGTCAAACATAGAGCAACAATGATGTAATAACTTATGGATTTATTAAATTCTTCATATTTTTTTTTTAAATAAAATATAAAATAGCATTTCTTTCGATAGGCCAAATCACGCCTTTTACCCAAAACAGACTTAGATGTCATTTACCAAACGCTTATCCGGGTAAACGTTTACCAAGTCACTTTATTTTAGCGGATGAATATGACAAGAACTAAAAATCTTATCCGGTAAGAGAGAAGGCAAGAATCGAGAGTTTTACGCGGTAAGTGAGGACGATGACTTTTACCATGGTTAGCGCTTATCGGGATAAATTGTTGCATACGATGCGTTTTAGCGAATAAAATCTTACTCGGTAAGTAAACGATAGTGTTGAATTTTACCGGTAAGTACTTACCGGGTAAGTGTTTAGGTAAACGTCCCCTTAACAAACCGATCGTCCCCTCCTACACGTGCCGCTTCTTATTTATATACTCTTACTACTGCATTACATACTTGTACTAATGTTTTGCCTACTTGTATGTTCCTACAATAGCTGACACTCATTGACTATTTGACTTCTTAACTAAACTTTATGAACAAACATCTAAGCATCTTCAAGAGCTATGTTATATTTTTTTTTTTTTTCTAAAACAGAGTATTAAAAGTCAAAATCACTACAAGTAATTGTATTCAACTCCAACAACTACTCTATTTCAGCAATTCTACACTTTTGGCATTATTAAAATATTCAATACATTTAATAAAATATTATTTATCTCTTCAACATTTATTTTCAATACTTTTTATTGGTGGGAAATATTAAAATGATAATTTCTCTCTTTGTTCAGAGATTCCACCAAATTTAGAGATTTTTACGATCTTTTTCCTCTTTTCTTTATTTTCGCATGCAAGATAGCATAAAAAGAACACCCAATAATTTATTGGATACTGTACAAATGCTTGAAAGAAATACCATTTGGGTAATATTTCAAAAGGAGTTGCAAACGGATCTGTCGGTTCACCAATCATTGATGGTTCTAAAACCGCTAAGCCTACGTTACATGCAATAGTACCTTGAATTATTACCGGAAAATATATATAAAAGGTCATTGGGTCATGCGGGCTCCCCGTAATAATTATGACCCATACCTTTAGGCTTTAGCCAATTTAGCTCTTAATACAGGATCATTCAAGTCAGGTCTTTTTGTTATTGGGATAGGTGAATTCTTATAGATCCATAAATTGTAAAAATCCCTATTTTCTTCATTTTAACATAGTTGTTGGAGATGCTCTAATATTACCAGTTCGGGACTTATAGGTTCTATCTGCAATTCACAAGCCAAAAAAAAAATGCAACTCAGATATGTAGGAACAGATCAACCAGCCAGAAAACAAAGGTTCCAATGGAGTAGCATATGACAAAATTAATGTACAAATGGAAGTACAGGAAGTACAGAAAGTAAGGGAAGTTATGCATATCATTTGAAAAAAAAAATTACCTACATACTATCAACTCTTAAATGCTTTTGCCCGTTTTCGGAGACCCGAAAATTTCTTCGATTATGCTACCCGTCGGCAAGATATCAGCTCCTTTCGTTGAACCCATCGTGGAGTATGATCGGGTCCTAATGCAAATATGACTCCGATCTCAACCCACCAACAATCAAAGCCGTAGGTGGGTATTCAAATAAAGGGTTCTTTGCTTCTTGTTTCGGCTTTTCTTGCTCACTTTCACTTCATCAATTTGCTTCCTGTTGGGTGCACCAGAATCCTGATAAGTACATGAATCATCTTTAATTCCAAAACTCGTTGGTTCAATCTTTTTTGAGGCCCTGTTACACCTAAAGCTATTACATTGCAAAATGAGATAACAAAAAAAAAAAAAAAACTACAGAAGCGATGATAAGATGTATTACTTTTGTCTTCTGATAGAAATTAATAAGACACCGAGT
>NC_037540.1:3656441-3670896 GCF_001531365.2 Cynara cardunculus var. scolymus
ATATATATATATATATATATATAAATAACAGGGCGATGATGAGACGTATTACTTTTATCTTTTGATAGAAATTAAAGAGGTAAGTTTTACATTCGTTAATGAAAGACCCAAACAGTGTAAGATTGGACTCGTATTAGCCTTGTTCAAAATCATACGTATAACATGTCCCTGAATTCCAATAACAATATCACCTTCAACAACACCATTTTCATTACCCTCTTCAGATGAAGAGTAAACAAAAGGTCTAATCACAGCAAAATCTTCATCTTCTACTCTAACCTCAAAAGACCCTTTTTGCTTCCCCACCATTCATCATCATCCCTATCTATCTCCAACAACTTTGAAATATGTGAAAGAAGGGTTAAAAGCCAACATCAAGGCAAGATTTTTTTTATTAACCTGGATATCCAACCCACTATGCGAGTTGACTAATCCCATGACGACCATCTGTTTTGCAGATAGCCCGGAGTTACCGCATTTGAACCTCCATGGCCACAAGGGGATTTTTATTCCTCCTTGAATTTGAACCTGGACCACCTGGTACTTTTGACCTTCGAAGCCAAGCTCAAACCAATCAGACACCACCCTTGTGGTTCAAGGCAAGATTTAAGAACAGGTATATATGTGTATTTCAATACCAGAAACTTGAGCATATAACAGACTACTACATCATATAACAGTCCTCTAAAGCTTGCACATATGAATCTAGTAGATTGCCAACAAACATTCCTACATTGCATTAGAGTCTAAAACTTCTAAGCAAGTATATACTACCACAACAGTGATCACAACATCTCAATGGCTATGAAACTGCAAAAGCTTCCAAATTTGTGTTGGTTCTTTATACACATGGGAGAATCACATAGAAGCACTTGAATTCATATGATTGCAAAAGCTTCCAAGTTCAGATATCTTTCTGTCTTAATTACCAAAACTGATTGTAGTAAAATACTTTTCGATTATTGAAATGCATACATGTGTTTAAAGCAATGAACATGGTGTTTCCTTCAAACTTGAATTTTCATTGCAGACTAACTAGTATTCGTGTGAAAATACCCAAAACGCTATTTGCAACAGCAAGCAATTTTGGACGAATTAACAACAGAAACCAGTATATCCACCTGGATATAGGGTTCCGGGTAAAATTGGGATGGTCTTAATCTAAAGATTGAAGAACAAACCCTAACCCTAAAATTCAATAAGATAAGCGAATTAATCAAAAACTAATGGAAATGAACGAATAACGAGAATCAGTTTAAGAGGTTAAATGAATAAATAAACAGGAATTGAAGCTTGATTCGAGAGATATCTCGAAGAACTCGATGAAAAGGGGGAATGGATGGATTCGGTTCTTGTATATCCATCGTATTTTGTTTATTTATCTTGCAAATATAAAGTTGTATTGAAATTACTCTTATGCCCACTGCAGATGCCACACGTTCCTTTTCTACCTTTAAATATGGTTGGAATTAGGCTTGTTTATCATATAGGTTGAGATTCATCCCATATGTGGGAGATCGAATCGATTAATTCATTCATTGGATGTTGGATTGTCAACCGTCTGAATCGAAAACGATGGATAATTGATCTAATCTAATGGATGATCGGATCGATTCGGTTTCATTCATTGGATATTTTTATTGGACGTCCATTATATCATATTAGATCCAACCAATATTAATTGGATCTGGTCGGATTGAATCCAGCCAATATT
Organism: Cynara cardunculus var. scolymus; assembly: GCF_001531365.2. Classification (NCBI taxonomy): domain Eukaryota; kingdom Viridiplantae; phylum Streptophyta; class Magnoliopsida; order Asterales; family Asteraceae; genus Cynara; species Cynara cardunculus. The sequence goes on from NC_037540.1 coordinate 3,658,156, forward strand.
AATTGGTCGGATCGAATTGGATTCATGTGTTAACTTAATCCAACAATTAAACAAGTTGATTAATCACTTTTTAATATGTACTAAAGCAACGCAAGTGAGGCTAAAAATTAAAGAATCAACACAGACAAACTCCGATTTTAAGAAAATTGAAAACAAATTAATTGAATGATAGTTGCATAATAGTTGGATGGATAACTGGATGGTAGTCAGATGGATAATTAGATGTTGGTTGGGTCGATTCGGTAGGCTTTGGTCAATTTTGGACTGTCATCCATTAACAGATTGATTCAAATTGAATGTTGAAATCAGTGATGGCCAAAAATCATACTCTGGCCGGATCGGTCCCAGGATTTCTCATAACCGGCTATAACCGGTCCCGGTCGAATAGATGAAGACCGATCAGGCTAGTTTATAACCGGTTATGGGCCACCGGTCCAACCTTAAAAAAATTAAAATTTTTAATCATATATATTTTTAATACATTCTTAAATTTGTCGTACGAGTCATTCAAATACACTTTAAAAATACGTTTTATTACGAGAATTGTGAACATTTTTTTTTGTTTTTTGTGAATTGAGAACTTGATATGTAAACCTCTCATCATTGTTACATATTTATAATGTTCAAAGGCTAAAGAAATACAAAAAAACAATTCGTTAACGACTATATTTCTAAAAAATGTCATTGTCGGGCTGGGCCGGTCCATAACCGGTCCGGTCCCACAATCCGACAAAACTCATAACCGGTCCCGGGTCGGACCGTTTGGCCATCACTAGTTGAAATGTTCAATCCGATCCTATAGATATTCAATTATGGTCTAGCGGTTCCAATTGGACCAGTCGACTTTCTACACACTCAAAGTTACTACAAGAATCTGTCTTTATCGAATATGGTATCAGTAACTAAGAACGGTTCCTAAATTTAACGTATTCAAGATCTATCCCTATATTGATGGATGGTTGAGCTGAAAACCATTTACACCCTGCCGTTCATTGTGTTGCCGAAAAAACTGGTTAGATAAATAAAAAACAACCAGATAAAATAACAACACACGATCCCAACGGAAACAACAATTAATATTCAAAATTGATTTTTGAGTCGCAAACAAGACATTATCACCATTGACAGGGTATCATACAAAAAGAACGAGACAAGACATGGGTCATTTTGATTCAACAACCCAATATATGAAAATGGCGTATTAGATATGACTAAAGAGTTGGTAAACCAGATACACAATCTCAGCCAATTCACAACTCACAACGTGTAAAATGCTTTTTCTTCGACCCCGTGTCCAAGACATAAACACAGCATAAAATGTGGCAATCATAAGAAATCAATAAATAAAAGGCGAGGCACCGGCAAACAAGGCTAGCTCAAGGCTTTTGGGCCTATCCAATAAGATTAGTCTAGATGCACTGCCCCACCCCCATCCATGGAGCAGGGGGTGGGGCGTGATTGGGTGGTGGGGCAGAGTTTGGATAGAGGTGGGGCAGGATGATAGTTGTGACGATGATAATAGTGACATGGTGGTTGGTAGGGGTTTAGGTAGGGCAATGAGCGAGATAGTCCAAACAAATATTATTTTTCAATTCTTTTGAGAGATTTTATTTCAATTCCTATCAATCAAATGCATGGTCAAATATTTCAATTTATTCAAAATCATATTATAATAAATTATAATTCCATCAAATTCCATTTTATGAATCAAACACCATTTATTTTTTCATTTTAAATAATTTCTTGAAGATGGTTTACGTTTATTTAAGCCATTTTAACTCTCATTCGTTTATATAAACAGTGGTTAAAATGGTGGTACAAATCCTCGTTCGTTTATTACATCATACGCACTTCCTCCCCCATACCCTAATAAGCTCCCAATCTCACTTCAGATTGGAGTCGCAAACAACGCACATACACCAGCCATGGCGACGCGCCACCTCCTCAAGCTCTCTCGCCGCTCTCACCGAGCTCTAGCAGCCGCCACCATCACCACCAGATCCGCTTCAACCGCCACCGCCGTTTCCAGCGTCTCCGACACTCCAACACCAGCGCCACCACATCCCAATCAAATGATCTACGATCGCGTCGCGGAACAAGTCAAATCGAAGCTCAAGCGATTGGAAAATCCCGACCCTAGGTTCCTCAAACACAACTCCCCATACCCTACGCTAATCGATCACACATCTATCCTCACCTACCCCGAGACACGTGTCACCACTTTTCCTAACGGTCTCCGAGTCGCCACCGAGTCTAACCTCGCATCCAAGACGGCCACCGTCGGTGTATGGATCGATGCAGGCTCTCGGTTTGAGACCGAAGACAACAACGGTGTTGCTCATTTTCTTGAGCATATGATATTTAAGGGGACAGCTAAGAGGTCGGTTAGGGCTTTGGAGGAGGAAATTGAGAATATGGGAGGGCATTTGAATGCGTATACTTCGAGGGAACAAACGACTTATTACTCCAAAGTGATGGGAGAAGACGTGCCTAAGGCTCTAGATATTCTATCGGACATATTGCAGAACTCGTCTTTTGACGAAAGACTGATTAACCGTGAGCGTGACGTGATTCTTCGCGAGATGGAAGAGGTTTATGTTTTTGCACTCTTTTTCTTAAATTCATTTTGGTTTTTAAGCTATAGTTGAATCATCATCGCAATTGAAAGCCACTGTCACTGATGCTGGGAATCATATAATCTTTATGCATTTCATACTTGAAGTTGTAGAATAATGACCTTAATAGAAGTTCCTGGATAAGCCGAACTAGGAGGTCTTGCAGATGGCGAAGGGGGATGGAGAGATAAAAGATGGGATGGGGAGACAAAGCTTTTTGATGCCTTTTATGCTCACACTGAAACTTGACAATTAGATTCCAGTTGATCAAGCACAAACACTTCAATAACTTTATCAAAATTCAAATTCTTAAATCTATAAAGAAATATTTTACAAACTTTCAGCTTCTTTAGTACTTTCCATTATTTTTGAACAAGCCAGGTCTCTCACAGAAACATCCTTCGGGTGGAGGAAAGGCCCCTTACATCCTACCCCCAAGTGGATATATTGGGCTCTTTTTGTTTGGTTGTATGAGTGTATCTCATCTGTTAGGTAAAAGATGCTCAAATACCAATTATGGGGGTGTTTGGGATTGCTTATTTAAAACAACTTATGTTTTTTTGTGAAAGTGCTTATTAACTTATGTGGTATTAAACTGGAGTTTTATAAAAAGTGTTTGGATTAGCTTACAGCAGTACCAAACTGCAATAAGCTGATAAGTTGTTTTTTAGTGTTTGACAAATTTTGCTTATATCTGTAAAATGACCAAAAAGGACAGAGAGAAGATTGATGTTGTTATATGGAGAAGGGAGAAGATTGAGATCGATGTTATCTGGAGGAAAAAAKATAGGTATAAAGGGTAATAGGRTTAAAATGGTAAACTGGTAATAAGCAGTTTTTCATAAGTCGGGACGGATTAACTTATCAAAACCTGCTTATTACCGGTTTGGCACCGGTATAAGCAGTTTTCTTTTTTCTTATCCAAACACTAGGTATTAGCTTATCACCGGTGCCAGACTGAAATAAGTCAATAAGCAGATAATGATAGTTCTGTTGTTTGAAGGGTTGTTAAACCAATGATACACCTCAGGAGATGGAAATATTAAGGATGTTATTTTAACCAATGATACACCTCACTGTGCCATAATGAAGTTGGGAAATGATTTCTGTAATGGATGGTCCACTTGGCACTTAGGAAACTTTCTCACTTGGTAATTTCCAATTCTAAGATATTTTAGTTTATATTTCTGCCATCTCCATACAACAGTATATACATATATATATATAGCATTCAAATTACTAACAGAATATACATATAATGTTTTTCAATCATGAAATATATATATATCAACAAAGAATAAAATATTCATATGCTCAGAAAGGGACAAAAGACTATTAATAAATTAACAATGTGGGATTGGGATGGACCTATAACAGATGGAGACTTGAAGAAGCGACTTCTAGAGACTTGAAATATGAAAGTGTGTGTGTATATATATGTGATGCTCTGGATAACCGGAGAAGAACCGAAGAAGAAAACAGGAGAAGAACTGAAGAACTCGCGAAGGGGTTTCAGTCATTTCCTTAATAAAATAGCCTCTGTAGACTGGCATACGCCTCTCCACCACTTCACTGTCTCACCGACTCCTTCACCGCCTCAGATCGCCAAGGCGTACGTCTTCCAGGGCTTGAGAGACGCCGTCTCAGGTGCAATTTTTGGTCGCCTTGCCTTGAGGCATATGCCTTGTCCGCTTTTTTAGAACCATGGGTAAACTGAAAGTGGAACCCAAATTATGAACCACATGATGGGATAGATATGGTTCAAAGTTAGTATAGCATGATACTATAAGTACAAGAGATTATTTGTTCTTGAATGCTTTCATATCAATATCAATTATATGAAGTGAAGATACTCACTTAAATATACAGGTAATGTAAGCGGTTATGCCACAATGAAGTTTTATGTTATTGTTAGTATTTGAACTGTTGCATCCTTTTCTCTATTTTATAAGAAATGCGCTCTTGGAAGTTTGAAATGGCTCTTTATTCTATATTTGAGAGATTATTTAAATAAATGAAGAACGATGATGCCTACATTTCTGGTGGCAACCAACCAGTAGTAGCATGCTAGTGTTTGAAGTAGCCACTAAGTGTGTTCCTAGGTGGCCTCGCTGCATTTTGATCCCTCTTATGGACCCACCCTCTAAACTATAAGGTGGCATCTTTGGGCATCTTTAGGATTTATAAGTTGTTTACTTGATTGTGGTGCATGATTTGATTTGCTGTATGATAATCTTACAGCTGCTGGCTTACTGAATGTATGTTATTCTTGCAATGTTGGTTTCAGGTGGGATTGCAGACCGAGGAAGTAATTTTTGATCATTTGCATGCTACTGCTTTCCAGTACACTCCCCTTGGTAGGACCATTCTTGGACCTGCTGAGAACATCCAGAAGATAACAAAGAAGGATATTCAAGATTACATTTCAACCCACTATGCTGCACACAGAATGGTATTCAACTGAATATCACTGTTGTTTACTTGAACCATTTTAGTTGAAACTTTCCTAATTGCAATATATTTAAAAAATAAAAATTTCTCTTGCTATCTTGAAGTTACTAATATAATATGATCTAAAAATGTAAGTTTCTTCTCTATATATCTTTCACAGGTAATTTCTGCCTCTGGAGCTGTTAAGCATGAGGATGTCGTAGAGCATGTGAAGAAGATGTTCACAAAGTTATCTGCCAATCCCATCACTACAACACAGTTGGTAGAAAAGGAGCCTGCAGTATTCACTGGATCAGAGGTGTGTTGCTGTTTCTGGGAGAGTGGATTTTTGACATTTGAACACGTAATCTTTTTTAATGACTAATAATTACGTTACTGAAAGTCTGAAACTGTGAAATAATCAGGTCCGTATGAGGGATGATGATTTGCCTCTTGCTCAATTTGCCGTTGCCTTTAATGGGGCATCATGGACGGATCCAGATTCTATTGCTTTGATGGTCATACAAGCCATGCTTGGATCATGGAACAAAAATGCAGGAGGTGGCAAACATATGGGGTTAGTATCCTCTTCTTTAATCTTCGGATATGAATCTGTCATTGAATCTTCACCCATATTAAAGATTTCATGAACATTCCTGGATTAAGAAATTTCACCTGACCTATCCCTCTCTTTTTATTTGCAAACCCAACATCTGCTATTTTAAGAAATTTATGTATCATCTTTCTTTGTTCCATTGCCTTGGGTCTCCTTGGCAATTGTCTTTTTGCTGCTGCTGCTGCTGGAATGAGGGCCTACATTGATCCTATCATTCCTATCAGAAGCTGAAACATTTATTTGTTTTGTTCAAACTTTGCAACTTCTAACTTTGCATATAGGATTCATTCTTATTGTTGCATGGATATTCGTGTTTGATCTAATTTACTGGATGTATAGTCTCAATTTAGTTAAAACTTCCCATTCTTTGGAAACTGTAACAGCTCACAGCTTGCTCAGATGGTGGGAATTAATGAACTTGCTGAGAGCATGATGGCTTTCAACACCAACTATAAAGACACTGGGCTATTTGGTGTCTATGCTGTTGCTAAGGTGAGTTTAAGTTCATTTTGTAGGAGGCACAATTATAGAGGATTGCATGTGAAGGGCCAAAAGCATTGCATAAGCCGTTTACTTCTATGCATCATTATCTATGACAAGACATAAAGACACCTGCTGCTGGGTTCTGGGAATATTTTAGTTTCAATCAGAAACTCATGTGTGAGTAGATGTGTATGCCTATGTTGCTATAGTCAGTACAATCTTTTCATAGACATTCTTTGTTACATTAAGAGAGAGAGAGAGAGAGAGAATCACTTGTTTGATTGGTTTGGTGCTTTTATACTTTCACTGCACAACTCAAAAATGATGATTTTTCCACCACTTGAGTTTGACAAACCTGTTTCAAATAGATTAGATGCTTCCAAAGATATGCTAGGCCTGGGGTTGCAGAAGAACATGCATTCAACCAAAAGTAACTAAAAAGTGGCTTTGTTGGGGGTAAATTGAGGATTCTTAAGTTTCAGTCGAAGCAGTTTCCTTGTCAAATATATAATGATTTTAATGGACTGATGCTAAGATGGCATCCGTGAACCAAGAACTCCTCCCTTTATTTTATATTTTCTCTGCAGAACTTGGAAATTATATTTTTTCCCGCACTTGAATGCTACAGACCTGTTTTCAAATAGATTAGATGCTTCGAAAGAAATGCTAAATCTGGGGAGAATTTCAAAGAACACACATTCAGTCAAAAATAACTAAAATGTGGCTTTGTCAGAGTAATATTCAGATGGAATACATGAACCCAGAATCCTTCTCTCTATTAGTGGTAACACTAATTTCTGCTGCTATTTGCCACCGCGATTCAGCCAAGGGGTACAAACCGCTATAGCACCACTATTAACTGTATAGCAGATGCTGTTGGTAGTTGCACAGTCGGTGTTTAAGAAAGGAAATATTGGGGACATTTATAGTATTTATGGAAATCCAAACAAAACTATGCAGTTCTTAATGAGTGGAAGAATTCCATGTCCGCCTGTATGCTTTTGTTTACCTCAACAATTTGTTAATTTCCCTGGAAGATTTTAACGCCATCTACTCAGTTAAAAATATGTGCATATAACCTAACATCATCTAGGATTTTCAACTTGTTATTATTCTGTTGTTCAGATATTTGATGGAACTCTAGAATTCTAAGTCATTGTGGACTGTTTGCTTATAATTGTGTTGTTTCTTTACAAATAATTTTCCTTATAATATCTTCTATTATCTAATTTAATTTGGTTGCTACCAATAAGAGTTACTAACAACAGATTTGTCAAGCATCTGCTTTAGATTCTTTCTTGCTTTTTTTGCCTACAGGTGATAGTATTATACCTAAGATTACTGCACAATTTAATTTTTTTTACTTGTATGAGGCAAATTAGGTACCATCTGGATGAAATGCAAGTTCATGGTGGATGCCTTTTTACATCAGTTACATGCATATATTGATTAGATCATTTATGTTTCATTACTGAGGTCCTAAATGGTGGTTTTTTACGACTCATCGAGATTGAAATTCAGATTACTGCTTACCAGCTGACCCAGCTTAATGCTTTCTGTTCTTTCTGTAGCCGGATTGCTTGGATGATTTGTCTTTTGCAATAATGCAAGAGATAAGCAAACTATGTTACCGAGTCGGGGAGGATGATGTCATTCGTGCTCAAAATCAGGTAATTTAGGTGTTCTCTGCCTTAATGTTATGTTGTTAGCTTATCCATTTCCTGGCCTTAACCATGTCTTGTCTAAATATCAAAAAGATTTCATTAAGTTTACCTTTCTGCATCCAGAGTGTCCAAAAACATATGCGTAGTCCCTTTTCAAATGTAAATTACAAAAATGCATCCCTGTGAATGATCGTGCGGATTTTCCATTAGCATCTCTGCTTGTGCTGCATGATCTTGCAGATTTCTCTTTATCTTTGGCATGATTTGTGCCAATCATCTAGTAGTTTTTCTTCATTTACGTAAAAAATTTCGAACACGATCCCAACAATGATTAATTGGCGAATGTATGCAAACTAAACCTAGAGGCTTAACTATGTACAATTGCTACAATAACTAGATGAGCTGATGTTGATGATATGTATTTTAATTAAGCTTTACGTTGTACTGTTTCGATTTGTTGCAATATTTTTAATACTTGCTCACTGATAGTCTAATGTAATACATCATTTACTGCTGCAAAATATTTACTTTTGACAAAATAGAGAGTTCAATATACATGTTTAGCAGAATGCATCTAAAAAGAGGAGTGTATACTGCTTTTGACTGATGTTATTGGCCCTGGTTAGATCATATGTATATTGCTTGATGGTTATGAGGTATGACCAATATCTCATTTGGTTATTGCAAGATAAGAGTCATTCGCTACATCAAATAACAAAGTTGGCAGAGTATGTTATCCATGATATCCAGGAGCAGTATATCTTTTGAGCTTTGTTGAGTAACAATCTGTAACTGTTTGCAGCTTAAATCTTCATTGCTTCTCCACCTGGATGGAACCAGCCCTATTGCTGAAGACATTGGACGGCAGGTACACAGATACAAAATACTATATAATATTTGTAGCTCTATGATGATGAGCTCTAGTGTTACGGCTTTGTTTTAGTAGCGACACAGAGGGTAGATGCACCCTTTTTCTTCAATGTGTATGAAGAAAAATTTATAATTATGTGTTTTTGCTACATGAGGCATGACGGCCTTGGAAATTTCTGAGGACATGACCTCTGATAGGAGTACTTGGAGATGAAGGACCGGTGTAGCAGAGTAGGTATGGGGAACTGTAGCTAGCATAGTTCGGCTGAAGGGAGTTGAGCAGGTTGAGGGCTACGTCTTAGGATAGAGTTGTGTTTTTGGACGTACGTTTTTGTATGATATCATTGTACCCAACTCTTAACTTTTCCTTCATATATCTCTTGTATTGGCTTCACCATATGTTAGTAATTCATGCCTTCTACCTACTTGCTCGTTCTTACACAAGCCGAAGGGTCTTCACGGGAACAACCATCTAATTTTTGGGTAGAGGTGAGGTCGGCTTACATCTCACCCTGCATACCCTAGTCTCGAGTGGGATTTACTGGGTCAATTTGGTTTGATTTGGTTTTGCTACATGAAGCATGCGACCATTAATCTCAGTACTCAGCCTTGTGTTATAATACATACATACATATATATATATATATATGTGTGTGTGTGTGTATATAATTTCCATTATTGTTATTTTCTTATTGGTTTATTGTTTGCATATTTGAAATTTAATTTCATGTTAAAGTATGATGTGATGATGTATTTAACCATAGACTGTAAAGTATTATCCAAGAACAGAAGGTTTTGTCAAGCCAGCCTAAAATTTTAAGTATTCTTAATTATTAGATAATATATATAAATAGTTAAGATACCAAGAAAAATATTTGTTGTTTAATTTAATATAGTTTTAGAGGGTAAAGTGGTGGAATCTGTTTCGTTGGGATGGTTGAACAGAACACCTATGAACTGTATGTTCTATTCAACACCAGTTATACAACAGATTCTGTAAGCCTGTTAGAACTTATAGTTTATTCACCATTTACTTGGGGGCCTTTTGATAAAGCTTACCGGGTATGTGCTTACTGACAAGAGTCACCACCCTCACCTACCTTATCGTGTAACATATTCGGCCATCAAAATGGATTGTTGGTAAGCGCCTTTCACCCGGTAAGCGTTAAGGGGCAAGAGTTTTCTCCCTCACTGGGTTTAATTCTCCATCCGTGCTATGCCTCTTACCGGTATGATTCTCGGTCCTTGCCATGCACTCCCAGTAAGTGACACCCAGTAAGCTTTTGGTAAATGTCCCCTCTGTGCTCCTAAGGAGCATATTGTGCTGAGACAATGTGATACTGTCATTGATTTTTTATGATTAGTTTCTAGAGATGGAAAATTCCTGTTTTATGTATTTTTCTCTTCACTGAGGCTAGACAATCAACCAATATGATTACTCTATGTTGTGCTTATGTAATCAAGTAAACTAAGGTCATGTTGAAAATGCATTTTACTAGAAGTCAGCTCGTCTTTTCTTTTTGTTTCTTCTATGTTTATTAGTAATTATGGAGCATGCATGATATGTAGCCTGCTGTGATGACGTCTACTAATTATTGAATGCTTTTCTTTTGCAGTTGATTACATATGGGCGTAGAATCCCATTTGCTGAGTTATTTGCCCGAATTGATGCAGTTGATGCTGCCACCATCAAACGTGTGGCTAACAAATTCATATTTGACCAGGTAATCCCCCTTTCTTCACACGTTTTCTTTACATATAGCACCAATATATGCTGCCATATGTCATGAACTCGAACAGAAATCAGTAACACAGATAATGAAAATGAAAACAGACTAATTAGATGATTACTTAAATGGAAAACAAGATAAACTCTAGCATTTGAGAGACTTAGCACTTTCCCATAGGCCACTCGCTAAGTTTTTGCATGCCCTCCACCATCTACGGCATCCCACTTTATACTAATATTTATTCTAAGAAATACCTACATTACCCTTCTTAACTATTCTAGAATATCATTTGGGAATGGGCTTGGGCCTCTAGATGGGTGCATGACATTATATTGATTAGGACTCTCAAGCTGAAGGACAATATTCGACTATATGACAAGCATCTAAACATCCCTCTGCTGAAGAGTAGAAACATCGTAGCATTCTTGTGGACCCAAATCAATACTGTCAATTTGTTTGAATGGTAATGAAATAGGCAAACAGGCGATTAAAGGGAAAATGATACAATTGGCATTAAACAGAGGTAGTGAAACAAAACAGCACTGTTTTTAAGGTCCTAGAGCCTCATCCATCCCGTTAGCTAATTGATAGTGAGGTAATCTTCGGATGAGACACTAGCACCGATATCCATAAGCTAAAAATACAAGGATACAGTGGCTTAAAACGTCATCGAACCAATGGATACAATCTGTCATCGCATATAACTTCATATGGGTTTGATATACTTTTATCTTCAACAAATGGCCCGGCATTCAATGCAGGTCTAAATCAGAAAATATCATTTTTGTGATCGAACGAATTTGACCATTTCCATCTTTGGTTAACGAGTAATCACAAAAACAACTCTGTTTCTGAGGTCCTAGGACCACAGCCATCCTGTTATAAGCTAACTGATGCTTTTGTCTCACTCTGGACGCTAATCTAGGATGAGACACTAGTTCCGATATCCATAAGGTGAAAAACACAAGGATCCATGGCTTAAACATCATTAAATCTAAAATATCGTATGCGATGCGAAGAGTGTGTTATGACCGGTGGCCGCCTGCCTGGTGGGGGTGGCTTCCCATTGTGGTTAAACGGGGATTTGGGTGATCTGTCGGTTATTTACATCTAATACTAATACTATGGTTGATCAGTGAACCTATCTACTAGGCAGCTCTAATAAATCCCACTTGGGGACTTCTGAGCCACTCCTATTATAAACGAATTGTAATTCAGTAGTTTTGCTACCCAGCACGTATGGGCCCTTGACTGTAGTTGACAATTTCTCATGTGGGCGGATAACCAATGACGTTCATATCATAAACACAACTTGGATTTCATCAGAAATGGGGATTAGTTGAGTTAGGGCATGTTTGTTACAACTTATTCTGTCAGCTATACTATACATGACTGTTTGGTAGTGTCTTAATGTTATTAAAAGTGGCTTATCCAGTAAGCTTTTAGGGGGGAGCTTTATGTAGAATGCCAAGTTTTAAAATCATGCTCATTCCATTTATAAAATAACCCTCCCAAACAAGAACCTTCCAAATCTATAAGAGGATAGATTAGACAACTTAATTGTACAAGACTTGATGGAAAACCAACCAAACAGCCATAGTTTGTTTATGTGATATTAACTGTGTGTGTGTATTGGGATTGCATTGCAGGACATAGCTATAGCAGCATCAGGGCCAGTGAAGCTATTGCCGGACTACAATTGGTTCCGACGTCGTACTTACATGCTCCGCTACTAGGCTCTTTGTTTTGTTTTCTATTTATATCCATTTTTAGCATGAGGCATGCTTCCTTAGATACCCATTTGTATGGGTGGGTATGATTCGTTTCCATGCGAGAATAAATAGGGCGTTTTCTGCAGTGCTTCTATCTTGTACAATCTATACAACCAAATGTATACTTGACTTGTATTTGGGGTTTGTTTTTATCATGTTTTGTCTGAAGGGATGGTGTTCTGTGTTTTTTAGAAGAATATATAATCGGAAAATACTCACGCTTCTCATCTTAGTTGAAGTTTGAACCGTTGACATACTAAAAGGCCAGGCTCTTCTAATGCGTTTTTTTCTTGAAGTAAAATCTTGTTTCCTTTGTGTTAAGGACGGGCTTCAAGGTGTTTTTAGAGCTTCTCTTTAAAATGGAGAATTATAAATCAGAATTTCGAGAAAATATCTATATTTATATCTATACTATATTATAATGCATTTGGCTAAAACTTTTAAAAACTCTTAAACTCTTAAAACTCTTAAACCCGTTTATCCCTATCCGATTTCATCCCATAACTGAATCCGTGTAACTAACTGCAGATAAACACAATCAAATATAGGATAAACATCTTA
>NC_037540.1:3672556-3682950 GCF_001531365.2 Cynara cardunculus var. scolymus
AAAAAATTGGATTAAAAAATTACACAAAAAATGAGGAATTTCAAATAGTTAATTTGATACTAATATCAATATATTTTTGTCAAATTTTTATGATATCGTCAAACATATATTTKATTCAAAAATAAAAACATCATCGCTTTCTCAAAATCACATAAAGTCATATTATAACATCGACTGAGATAAAGAATAAAATGAATTTAAAAACACGATGTATCTCGCTGCATTGCGCGAGTACTCTTCTAGTTATATTATAAAGCATTTGATAAAAACTCTTAAAAACTATTTTTTATGCATGAAGTGCTGTTTATTGATGCATATTACTTAAAAATCAAGATTACAAGTAAATTTTCCGTAAGTACAACTTATTAAAGCTTAATGTTTGAATTCGTGTAACTAACTATAGATAAACATAATCAAATAGAGGATAAACATTTCATTTTAAAATAAATGTAATTAGGATAATCATTGAGTTCTAATAAAATATTTAATTATTATTTTTATAAAAAAATTATATTATTAAATCAAATATAAATTACTTTGTTATTGAACTTAAATTAAATTATAATAAAAAAAATTAAATTAAAAATTATACAAAAAATAAAAAAATTTAAATAGTTAATTTGATATTAATATCGATATATTCTGTCAAAATTTTATGATATCTTAAAATCTATATTTTACTAAAAAATAAAAACGTCATCTCTTTTTCAAAATCACATAAGACCATATTATAACATCGATTGAAATAAAGAATAAAATAAAATATTTAAATCAAAATGTATCTCACTACATTGCACGAGTATCATTTCAATTACATTTAATTCCAACTGTTTTGTTTTTTATAAATTAATTATATTATTAAAATATTTAATATGATTAATGAATATTTAATTTCAAAGATTTTTATGGTTTTGAATAATTAAAAAAATCATTCTCTTGAGCATTTATTTTTATGGAGCTTTTCAAATTTATAATTATTTTTCCTTTTTCCTACTTTCTTCGTTTCTGACGAAATTTGTTGTATCAAAAAATAGTCAAAATTTTTCAAATTCTCCATTTATAAACAATCTGTTCAAATGCTCTCTAGAATATTTCCAACATATTTGTTATAATTTTTTAAAAATCGAGTATTAAAAGTCAAATTTAAAAAAATAATTACATTTAATTTCGATAGCTATTTTATATTAGCAATTCTAGTATCAATTATTTTATTACAATATCCGGTATATTTCACAAAATATTCTCTCTCCTTAATATTTTAATTTTAATAAATATATTTTATTGATGGAAAAGAATTAAAATATGATTTTATTTATCTTATAAAAGTTAAAAGTCTTAGAGATTTTCATTAAATTTAGAGATTTTCACTTTTCGCTCTTATTTTCTGTATTTTAGTATAGCTGTTTGAAAAAAGAATCTAAATCTTTATTTTAGAGTAGTTATCGGAGATGCTCTTAGGTAGCGTTTGACTCACAAAATGGAATTTGCCAACGAAATTGAAATATGAAGAAACTTGAATGAAGTTTAATCATGTTTGACCATGTGTTTGGTTGGTAAAATTAAAATGAAATTTGTCAAAACAATATGAATTTACCTGTTCAGTTTGTTGAATATAACAGTGGTGGTTGGGTAGAAGTGATAGTGGTGTCGATGGTAGTGGTGGTGACAACGACGATGATGGTGGATGAAGGGCACAATGATGACGAGGGTGCGGCGACAACGGTGATGACATTCTTTGTGGTGGGATGAAATAAAATGGAGTAAATATAAAAATATAATACCTTCTTAAAAGATGGTAAGCAGGAATTGAAATTCATTGCTAAAACCCAAAAATTAACCAAACACAATCTTAGGGGCCGCTTACCTAAACACTTACCCGGTAAGCATTTACCGATAAAATTCAACACTATCGTTTACTTACCATGTAAGATTTTATTCATTAAAACGCATCGTATGCAACAATTTATCCCGGTAAGCGCTAACCATGGTAAAAGTCCTCGTATTCACTTACCGGGTAAGACTCTCGATTCTTGTCTTCGTTCTTACCGGGTAAGATTTTTAGTCCTTGTCATATTCATCCGGTAAAGTAAAGTGATTTGATAAGCGCTTACCCGGGTAAGCGTTTGGTAAATGGCACCTTAGTGTTTAATGTTTTTCTTATACGCTAAGCGGCATATTTCTGGGATCTTATGGAACACGAGATTGGCCATGAAATCCCCAAACGAAACCCTTTACACGTGCACCAAATTTATCATCAAACTTATGGCGACTCTAATACGCACTCCAATTGAGGCTAAACGGATACAAATCGTCCCTAGTGTTGAGAGCGGGCAAGATCTTGGCTCTGTTACCTTATGAGAATACGTTGAACCCTATTATATTACAGTTCAAAAGAGCCATTAGAAAAACTCCAGATATCTAAGATCCTTCTCTTTGAATAAGATCTCAATTCCAACGACGGTTTCATTAGATATCCTACAACTGGTAAATCCCTCCTTTTTGATCTTCTAGGAGGTCAAGAGTTTAAACCTCACCAAATGTGATGATGATGTGTGAGTTTATTTATTCTATTTGCCGTACATAAACATCATATACCTAAACAAAAAGATAATCACAACCAGAACCCAAAAAAAATACAATATCTAAATGACAAGAAACAGCCTTACAAACATTAAAACCAAATATAAATCATCATCAAACTTTCAATTATTCAAATCATCATGACAAACAAATAACACATCAATCTACATGTTTTCCAAACTACAAATACATACATCGAATATGCTTGTGTCGTCAATCCGACACTCTGTATAAAACGTCTTCTTTTTCCATCTTGTATACAACAAATTTAGAATAATTATTTCACACGTTCGGTCCCATTTTACTTTAAGAAAAATATACGTATTACAAAGATGAGACCCGACCCGACCCGACCCGTTTGTGATGGAAAGAATCTTGAATTTCTAACCAGAAGTCAAGAAATTCTTGAACCAAATAGCAGAGTTCTTGGCATATCTCTTGAGGTTGTGATCATAATCAACAAAAAAGAGCCCAAATCTTGAACTGAATCCAGCACCCCATTCCCAATTGTCCAACAAAGACCATGCAAAATACCCCTTCACATTGCACCCATCCTCCCTGCTCACCATTCCACCAACACCAAAAAAGGTTAACAAATTCATACTTCTATTTACATCAAACTGTAACGAAATTTGTCTCAGGGGCCGTTTACCAAACACTTACCCGGTAAGTATTTACCGGTAAAATTCAATACTATTATTTACTTACCGGGTAAGATTTTAGTCAACAAAACGGGTTTCTATGCAACAATTTAGCCGGTAAGAGCTGACCGTGGTAAGAGTCATTGCCCTCACTTACGGGGGTAAGACTCTCGGTCCTTGCCTCACTCTTACCGGGTAAGATTCTTGGTCCTTACCATATTCATCCAGTAAGGTAATATAACTTGGTAAATGCTTACCCAAGTAAGCATTTGGTAAACGGCCCCTTAATTCCTATACAATTTAGTGTAACGATAAGCTTATTTCTCAATTACTGCAACAAATGATAAGCTCTTCCTGTTTCATACCCATTTTACCTAATAAACAAGTTTTTAACATTTAGAATATTCTGTTAATTTTGATGCAACATTTTTCTACATTGTCAATAGTTACAAGATTTAAAGGTTATCGGTTAAAATGGATATGAAATAGGTAGAATTAAACGTTTGTTATAGTAATTAGAAAAAAAAATATCAACTAAATATAAAACTAAGGGGCTGTTTACCAAACACTTACACGATAAGCGCTTACTGGTAAAATTTAACACCACCACTTACTTACTGGGTAAGACTTTTTAGTCCACTAAAATGACATCATATGCAACTATTTACCCGGTAAGCGTTTACCATGGTAAGAGTCGTCGCCCTCACTTACCGGGTAAGACCCTTGGTCCTTGTCTCCCTCTTATCGGGTAAGATTCTTGGTCTTTACCATATTCATCCAGTAGGGTAATGTGACTTGACACGTTTTATCAAAGTAAGCGTTTGGTAAACGGTCCTAAGACAAAATCCGTTACGTTTTGATAAATTTTTGGGTTATCAAAGCATTTAAGTGAAAGATCTGAAATGGGCTTACTTGATTGCAGCCAGCAAGTTTGTGAGATAGTCATTATGGTATTTGACCCTTTTCTCATCCATTAGTGCAACTTTGAGAGGGATAAATGGGCTATTTGGGTCATCCATCCCTGTACCATAATATAATATTTACTACTAAATGGTGATATATTATATTTACTACTAACTTTGAGAGGGATAGATGAGATCACTTTTTTACATTTGAAACTTGACAGTAAAACGTTGTGAAGATAAAAAAAAGACCGCACCTTCACAGCAAAAACACTGTGAAGGTTACCTTCACAGCAAGAACAGTGAAGGTTACTTTCACAGCGTTTTGTTTTGAAGTTTCAAGTATAAAAAAGTAGTCTTACGAAAACAGGTTGGTCTGACGTGATCCCAAGTCTATATATATATATATAGAGAGAGAGAGAGAAAAGGTTACCATTTTCAGTGATGATGACGAGAGGATTCCCATATCTGTCCTTGATGTAATTCAATAAGCTTCTAAACCCTTCTGGCACTATGTATAACCATATGGAATTTGCCTGCAAAATCCATTTTACTCTTTAAAATAGAATACAGGTTGGCTTATATCACATAACCTACTTTTGAGTGAGATATACTGAGCTACTTTTGAGTAAGATATACTGAGTTTGTTGGTTTTATTGTGTTAAATGATTACATACCCGATCTCCGATAGCTTTCCCGTTTTTCCATGCTGAAAAAAGTAAGAAAATTTGTACTCTTAGACCATAATTGCTTGTATAAATGACATATAACCGTAGCATAGGCCTAATCTGAGACCTGATGAACCAGTTATTCATCATGAATATGATGTATTTTCATTATGAATAATTTTCGTGTTGAATATATATCATGATATTCATTATGAATAAATTTCTTTATTCAAAGTTATTCATCATGAATACTATATAAAATGGTTGGTTCACCTGTTCTCATTTGAACCTAGCCCATAAGCGATTAGGTGTATATTGTTGAGTTATACAGTGTCGTAACTCAATAATACAACCCTAATTAAAAGGATTGAGCTCCACGATAGGATTCGAGAAAGTGAAAGAGATGTTTTCAGACGACATACGAAGAGTGAGGGAACCCGAATCTGAAAGAGAGTCGTTGAGCAAAGCGCCAATAAGGTTGGTCGAGTTATGCCAAGCATACCACGTTGTGTAGTGATTTACTCCCACAAAATCTATCGATCCCTTGATAAGAGCCGATTGAACTTTAGAAAATTTTGGTAGCCGGTTTCC
This sequence comes from Cynara cardunculus var. scolymus, assembly GCF_001531365.2. Taxonomy (NCBI): domain Eukaryota; kingdom Viridiplantae; phylum Streptophyta; class Magnoliopsida; order Asterales; family Asteraceae; genus Cynara; species Cynara cardunculus. The sequence goes on from NC_037540.1 coordinate 3,677,939, forward strand.
GACTCTTGTCCTCATCGAACTTGGGTAATCTCCAAACATTATGGGATCGAGAAACCTGAAGTCGTTTTAAGCGAAATATTTTATGCATTTATGTCGTATAATACGTACCGAAAAGAAAAGGTTATACTATGATATGTTAAAAAACGTACCATCCCAATTGGAATTCTTGGACTCGCTGTGCCGCTTCAATGTCCTCGGTTTTGTTTGTACCCGGCACGTACCAAATGGCGTCAAATGCGATCCCTATGCGTCCTTTTTGCTTTGCCTAGGTTGAGACAAAAAAAATACGCGTTTTAAAAAGGGTTGATCGTCAAAAAGACAAACATATTGCTTCATATGTCCTAAAATAAATGTCCACAATAAAAAAAAACACAGAGTTTGTATAGATATGTAGTTATTACAAATTTTTAATCAAATGACAATCTTACCCTTAACAATAGAGTGAACAATGAATATTTCCATCTTATGAGTAAGGACAGAATTGGAAATTAGTTACTTAAAAAAATGCTTACATGTATATATTTACCTTGTATTTTCTTTTGTATAAATCATAGGTGGCTGCATGTGAAAGAAGGACGTTATGACCCACGATGTACGGTTCCGTAGCCGAGTTTCCGGCCCTACAAAACAATCCAAGAAGTATCGAGCAACGTCCAGGTGCTTGAAGACCCACATCGTAACCTTGTACCGTAAAAGTATGTGGTTCGTTAAACGTCATCCAATTCTTCACCCGATCACCGAATTTCTCGAAACACGTATTGGCATACGCCACGAAATCGTCGCTGTGACACAATAAAACCAACGGGATCACGTAACGCGATTAACTAAAGGCGTCACTAATGGTTTTCGGGCTTGTAATCTTTTTTTCAAGCGTCACTAAAAATAATATTAAATAATAATAAAGAGAATAATAAGTTTAATAAATAAATAAATAAATAAAATAATAAAGATTTACATGATTCGAGTGTCGAGCCATCCATTATATTTGTCTGCTAACGCTTGAGGAAGGTCCCAATGGTAGAGGGTCACATATGGTTCGATCCCTATGGTTTAATTTCCAAAATTAAATTATTTTATTTTAATTTCAAGAAAATATAATTTTGTGTTTTTTATTTTATTTATAAGTAAATATGATATAAAATATTATTTATTTAGAGGGTGTTGGGATTGCTTATTTAAAACAACTTATATTTTTATATAAAAGCACTTATCAACTTATAATAAGTCAGATTGGTTTAACTTTTTCAAAAACTCCTTATTACTGGTTTGATACCGGTATAAGTTGCTTATCCAAACACTCAAAAATGCTTATTACCGGTATCACGCCGGAATAAGTCAATAATTTATTTCTATAAGCAATTCCAAACACCCCTTAATATAAAAAAAAATGTACCATGGGCTATTAAAGAATTAATAAGTGCGTTATAATGATCAATTCCAGCCTCGTTGATTTCACCGCTTCCATCTGTCATATAAAAGCCAATAAATTTAAAACGAAACAAATTTAAATTATGATGGAGGTTTAAACGAAAACAGTAATAAATTAAGAGGAAATGAAAACGGTCAAATCAAATGTAAAGTCATATGTGATTTACACTAACGGCCAATGTAAAGGCGTCCAAGCGACATGGCCTGCAACCTCAGGTCGCATCCAAAATCGTGTGAATTACATGTGATTTTATATACACGTGATTTTGGTGTAAATTTATATGTGATTCGGCCGGTTTCTTATTCTCTTATTTTGTTACTGTTCTTCTATGAATCTGACTCATATATATAAAACCAAAACTTATTGAAAAATTCTTACTCGGAAAAATTCTTGACCATGAGATCGAGAATCTATAAGCATCCATGCCCATATCTTTCATTAATTGTATATCACCCTGTTTCGACCATCGAAACAAGTAAATCTTTTTTTCAAATAAATCGGAATCAGATAAATAATGATATAATAAATAATACATTTTGTATTAAAATCATTTAGCGTTTGCCACTTCTACTTTAGAAGAAACCCTAGCCCGAAAAATCCGGCATTTTTTCTAAGTACAAAAATCCCGACAATCTTTTTAAAATATAGAAAACCCGAAAAATTTCATGGCATGTTTTGTTTTGTGTTTAACGGAAAGGTGACAAGTTAGTTGAGCTAAAACCATCGGGTCCACATAGGTCATGCTGCAAATAGCTAAAACCCGAGTTTTTGTTCAGCATCTAAATTCTTATAAAAACTTATGATTAGACAAGAAAAGAAATTTTTTATAAAAGGACAAATTGCATGAAAAAGTAACGTGCTTTAACTTGATTCTTATTTTGGATAACGTATTTTTAGAACTTCAATTTTTTAATACCTAAGATGTAAAGTTTTAAACATCACATCAACATGGTAACCGGTTAATGTTTCAACCGGTTATCCGGATACTTAAATGTTTAAAACTTTTCATCTTATGTACCAAAATGAAAGTTTTGAAAGTATGTTATCTAAAATAAAAATCAAGTTAAAATACGTTACTTTTTCGTGCAATTTACTATTCGTAAAAACCCTAACAAACACATTTATTTTAAATGTTCTAAAGGATAAAAGAGGGGTTACTTGCCTCATATAAGTGATATTGATCAACTGCAACATCAGCATTACTGAAATCAGTTACCTTACCTGCAAAATTACAAGGTCATAATTGTAATTTTACATTAAATTTCAAATTAAGGACAATACATTCATTAAACTGAATATAAGCCCCTTAAATTTGTTTTTTTCCTGTTTAGAATCCCTCTTTTTATCACAATTACAATTAGACCCTCCGATTATATTTCAAATACTACGCCTCTAGAGAAATAAGATTATCCAATAAAATAAAGAATAAATTTCGTTTTTCATCCCTGTGGTTTATAATTTATTGTGATTTTCATCCCTGTAATTTACAATTCACTGTTATTTTCATTCTTACAATGTATAATTTTTTACTGTTTTAGTTCTTATGATTTACAATTCTTTGCTTTTTTGCCCCATGTACTTAAAGATAAGGTAGGAGTTGAGCTTAGGGACTAAAATAACAAAGAATTACGAATCATAAGAACAAAAATCATAAAATCTGAACTATAGGGACTTACATAGCAATTATTAACAAACCACAAGGACAAAAATCGTAATTTACTCTAAAACATAAAAGAAGAGACATTACCAAATGTATGAGCAAATGTATCCCAAATAGCCGGACCCCTCCCATCTTCCTTCACAGCTCCTTCATACTGTATATATACATACAAAATTATAAATAAAACGAAAAATATATTTTAATAAATATCGTATTCAGATATATTCTCAAATCTAATTTCTAGAATTTCAAATAAACAGTATAACCCGACCCAGCTCATCCTATCATAAAATACCGCAATTTACCTTCACATGATTCTTGTATAAAGTATTTTGAAAAGTGACGCAAACCCTTATTCATAACTCTAACCTTTCCATAAATAGAAAGTCTACTATTATTTATCATGTATAAAGTAATTTTAAAAGTAACGCAAACCCTTATTYATRACWCTAACCTTTCCATAAATAGAAAGTCTACTATTATTTATCATGTATAAAGTATTTTGAAAAGTTCTAACATTTCCATAAATAGAAGGTATACGATTATTTATCACGTGATCTAGCCATTGCCCATTAGGATCACTGCCATCAACAATACATTGATTGGTTGAAATTACCTTCTTCCAGCTTTATTTATCCATGGCTAATTAACTAATTTAAAAAATAATAATAAAGAATTTTCTTTCTAAAAAAAGAAATCCTTTTACAAAAATGGAAACCTTACCTTTTATGGGAAGGGACAAGAAATATGCATAAGGAATCATATATTTCCTTGAATTGTACTCCAACTTACCAATTTTTTTAGTTTCTTTATTCAATTTGGCCTTTTTTTATGACCTTTTTTTTATGTCTGTTAGGTGACGATGCCTAAAGATAAAGAATCAGATACACAAGAACTATAAAGAATACAAAAATATGGGTCCCTGAAGATAACAGTCGGCTCGCATAGCGAGTTGGATATCCAGATTAATAAAAAAGAAAGATAAAAGTCAGAAAAATCCTAACTAATTCTATAGAATCCTGAAGATTGCAACAGGGTATTTTCCGATGGCCTTGAGAAGGCTCAAATGATCGCCCTGTGTGGGAATGAACACAAGGACCTAGCATTTATCTGATCATGAGTGAGAAAACTCTGATTGGGTTATATTTCTATACTTAAAACTCTCTTAATTATATTAAATAAGAGATACATCATTACCAAATTCCCTAACATTAGTTATAAAATCCAACTAGAAGAGATGATATCTGATGTGTGCAATGATTTTAATCAGACTCTATGTATAAAGATCGTAAAAGCAAAAACAACTTTTTCAACTATCAAACTCAACTTTATCGAAATTTATTTAAAATCTATCCAATCACAACGAAATGAACGCCGGTAAAAAAATGCTACAACAATTTATACCATATAATATTATTAAATGTTGGTACTTTTAGGATCAGACAATTCGTAAACAGCAATACATCATGCTATTTATAGAACGGAGTTTATATGTGAATTATTTGAAAAACTCATTTAAAGAAATACATATATCTTTAAATAGATTTTTCGGTATTATCTTAATAATTCTAATATAAACCATACATTAACCTTTTATATATATATATATATGGCTGTTTTTATGAGACAATCTTTTTACATTTCAAACTTCATATTTTTGTTGTTGAATGTTCGGCTTCTTTTTACTTTCACTGTATTTTACTGTAAAGTTTTAAGTGTATAAATGTTCTCACACGTGGAGTCAACCATATATATATATATATATAGAGAGAGAGAGAGAGAGAGAGGAGTGATCATATGAAAACCGCCCTCATTTGTGTAAACCGTGCAAACCACCTTCATCTGTCGATTTCATTGTTTAATCTTATGAAATTTTTTCATGAAATTGTTTAATCTTGTGAAATTGTTTCATATAATACTTTT
>NC_037540.1:3683905-3727090 GCF_001531365.2 Cynara cardunculus var. scolymus
GTGGGGGAGTGGGGGATGATGGAAGTGGTGCTGGATTGTAGGAAGTCCTGTTTTCACACTCTTTTAAACGGTTAGATGGCATAAAAATTAATTGTTTGACAGTTGTTGAATGATTTGGTGCAGAATAATTAAGAGGTTTTTATAATATAGTGTAAAATGAAATATAATTGTTTGGTAATTATTCAGAATGAAATTAGGGTGCTAAATAGTTAAAGGAGACCCAAAATACAAAATCATTCAAAGGGTTTTAGAATTATTAAGAGAAAAGACTTTTTTTCTACCAAACAAGATTCACCTCTTAGTGATTCAGATGTTGTCTTTTAATATAACTATTAAGAGGTAAACAAACTAATTTATCTTTGTGTCAAGAAAGTAGAGTATGGATAGGTTCAAAGAATAACACAGTTATCGTTCGAAAACATTATAACATTCTTTTATTATAATAAAATACACTTGATAGTATAGTTCATCACGTGTGTTACGCGTGTGATAGATATCATCAAGTTGTGTGCACACCACTAGGCCCTTTCACATGTATTATCGTTTGTGACAAAGATGTTTTTTTTATGTGATATTGTAATTTATCATGTAATACTAAATCAAATACGGGGACAATCCTTGGGGAGACCTATGTTGCGGGCTAAGTTGTTCGCACACCACTGGTTCTCCTCATATGTATTATCAAATGTGATAAGAGTGTTTTCGTAAAATGCAAGTGTTTATGTTTGAACCTTTGTCAAATACAGTATTTTTATTTTGTTTAATATTTGTGTTGTATTTATTGTTTGAATAGTTAAATACATAGTAAATTATGTGCTAAACTGATTATTGTATTTCTTTCGAAGAATAAGTTTATGGCATTGGAGCGGAAGTATACTAAACATAACGGGACTAAAACTGAAAAAAAGGAAAAAACGACTGAATCAAAATGCGAACTTATCTAAGCTAGTTTCGTTTCAGTTTTAGTCTCACCAATTCGGGTCTGAAATCGAAGACATAATTCATTTCCTTATTTGAAAAATATACCCAAATCAACGTTGTGTCAAATTTAAAAAGGAAAATTTATTTGGACCCAGTTTAGAACTGTAGTGACTCGAACTGAAAAAAACATGCGATCTGAACCAAAAACTAATTAAAAAAAAACTCTAGAACTGAAATCCAAACTGAACATGACTAAGGGATCGTTTACCAAATGCTTACTCGGGTAAGTAAACACCAAGTCACATTACCTTGCAGGATGAAGATGGTAAGGACCAATAATCTTACCTGGTAAGAGCGAAACAAGGACCAAGAGTCTTACCCGGTAAGTAAGGACGACGATTCTTACCACGGTAAGCGTTTACCGGGTAAATTGTTGCATACGATACCGTTTTTGTGGACTAAATTTTTACACAGTAAGTAAATGATAGTTGTTAAATTTTAACGATAAGCACTTGCAAGTGTTTAATAAACGGCCCCTAAGTTTAATCTAATTCATGTTCGACTTTGTTCCAAACCGAGTTTTATTCTCCTTTGGTAAATAGTATTCAATGAAAACAAATAAAATTGTAATTGACCGATAAAAGTGTTAATCGTCTTTAATAATGATTACTGACAACTTAACAAAAAAACTTGCAATGCAACTTGTCCAAGAGATAAGACGTTACGGTTTTAATACGATAAAAAAAATAATTATAATATTTTGAGATTAATATAGATAGCTGATTTATAACTCGTTCTTAAATAATAATAAATATCTTGTATTTTATAAATATTAGAAAATAATCATTATCTAACACCTTTTAACGTGCATGTGTATGTATTATCAGTAAATAGAGAGTAGATATAGACGACGACAGGTATCAAGAAAAACGACGTGTTGATCAGACGCCAAAACTTTGATTGATAATACAATGTTTACTTTTGTTTTTAGCTTAGTTGACAAGGTTTCTTAATCGAAGACGGATTTTTTGTTTTGCTTATAGATATAATATCAGTCGTACATAAATCATGATATTACAAATTACATGACAATAATTATGATCTAAGAATTTTTCGCTGTACAAACGGCTACAAAAAAAGACAAATTACATATATATGTTGTCTCAAATAATTCTTTTGACAATTTAAAAATGTGTGATTCAAATTTAAAAAATAAATTATTAACCGTTTTTCTGTAGTTTTGTCCGCTACATATAATAAATATTTGATTCCTCGTGAATATTTTATATATGAAAACCATTGATGCATAAATAATGATATTAGTATTCATAATTTCTTATTATCAGTGCAAATACATATTACTTACGTCACATATATATTGCGATCAAAATTATCTTTTATTTTGCAGATAGCTTGATCACAATATATATTGCAACTCAAATACAAACCAAATAAATGTTGCAAACTTACAAACCGGTTTTCATGTGTTATTTCATATATTACACAATACACGTGAAAATGCACGTTTTTTTTGTACAATGTTGTTTCATATATGAAACGTTTAGGATTATTTTGCATGTGGATGAAAACACACACGAAAGTGTAGTTATATATATGAATTGCGTACACGTACACACACAAAGAAAACATATGAAACAATATGAATCATTATTTTAAAATCAAATTTATTGAATGGTTTGAATTAGTTTTAACTGATTTTTTTTTTACATTTATTTAGTTTACATTTGATTATATTTTGAATATAATTCAAATGAAGAACACAAAAAAAGTTGAGAAAGTAAATATAAATAAAAACTTTATTTAAAAAGTGGTCGTAATCACATTCTTCTATATTTAGACTTAGATTTAGATGATTTAAATAAAATAATAAAAACGAAAATATGAGCCATTTGTTTATTGGAATTTGGAAATCAGTGAAATATAAGCAAATCGATGCTAAACAAGTTAAACAACAAAAGCAATAATTCTAATTATAATGGTGGTGCATGATTGGTTTGAGCTAGGTTCTAAAGGTCAAAAGTATCTGGAGGTCTCAGATTCAAATCTAAAGAGGAATAAAAATTCTCTTGTGGTCACGGATGTTAAAATGTGGTGACTCGAAGTTATCTGCAAAGCAAGTGGTTGTCCTAGGATTAATCGACTCGCAAAACGGATTGAATATCCATGTTAATAAAAAAAACAATAATCCTATATTTTTTTTTAATTTAATATTTATATTGTTATATTTTTTTTTTTGAATTTTTTTTTGAATTTTTCCGTGTTTATGTTAGAAGTCCCTTTTCTTTTGAATATTTTCCTAAGATAAGGGTTTTTTTTTTTTGTTGCTATTCTTATTCCGGCACTTCACGTTTGCCTTCACATTTTCACACCTAATTTCCTTTCTAATTTATTTTTATTTTAAAATTATGTTTCATGAAAATGAAATAAATCATATTAAAATAATATGATTTTTTTATATGATAAACAAACTTGTTGATTTTTTAGAATTAAAACTATTTTTTTAGGGGATAAAAATATTATAAAGAGAAATATTGTCTCTTTCCCTTATTCTAAATAAAATGTTGTTTTTATCTGATCATTTATAATTTGATAATGTTATCTTGTAAAAATAGTTGACTGTAAGGGACTGTTTGGTGGAATTGGAATCCGTCAAAGATTTTTGATATTGAAGAAATTATAATAGATTTTGACCATATGTTTGATTGGTAGAATTTGGAATGAATTCTCTTAAAAGAATTGAAATCTCTATCTTAGTGTATGTGATTGGGGAGAAGGGTGGGGGTGGTAGCTGTGATGACGATAATGGTGGCTTGGTGGTGGGGGTGGATGTCACCCCTACCAACGACACCTTCCCGACCTCTTTTATCCCCACCACCCACGTGGGTGGGTGGTGGCCAAGAGGGTGACCCCTACCCCTCCTCGCCACCCACGTGGGTGGGTGGTGGCATGGTGATCAGTGGGTTGGTGACGAGGGTGGGTGGTAGTTGGGACGACGACAATAGTGGCATAATCGTCATGTGAAGAGGCAGGACATGGAGTTGGTGGGGGCGACGAAGAGGCAGGACATGGGGTGTTGCGGCGGATGGGCAGGGGTAAGGTGGTAGCTGTAACGATGACAGTAGTGGCATGGTGGTCGGTAGGGTGTAGGGTAGGCGGGAGTCGGGGGCGGGTAGGAAGATATTTCGAACAGGAAGGTAGGTGGCATGGCGGTGGTGGGTGCTAGCTTTAACAATGACAGTGGTGGCATTGTGGTCATTATGGGTGGGGTGGACAAAGGCAGGGAATGTGAGGATAACGATGACAAAAGTGGCATAGTGGTCATTGGTTGGTTGGGGTAGGGTGGTGGTGAGTGGTGGTTTATGATGGCAACAATAGTGGTGTGGTAGTGGGTTAGGGTAGGGGAATGTAGTAGAGATGTCGGGGTAAGTGAGGGGGTGGGGTGGGTGTGAAGACAACAATAGTCACATGGTGGTCAGTGGTGGTTAGATAGGGGTGGATGGCGGTTGTGAAAGCGATAGTAGTGGTGGGGGGTTAACAATTAAAGTAGTAGTAGCATGGTCGTGGTAGGAGCAAGAGATAGACGGTGATGGAATTCAATCCTTCACTTATGCCAATGAATGATCAATTCTTTAATTTGTAAAATTCAAAGGATTCAATCCATTTCAGTATGTGAACCAAACAAAATAATTAAAAATTGATCAATAATTAATCATTCTAATTCATTTGAATTATGCACACCAAACAATACCTGAGTTTTTATTATCTACAATAACAATACAATAAATAAATAATGACATCACATTATTCCTTAAAATAATGTTTAAATCGTGTACGTTTATTTTGTATAACAACGGATTTTTACAAAGTATTATAACAAACATATGGTTTTCTATTATTTTTACATATTTTAATCATTGACTGATATATTCAGTAACTACTGATAACATGGATGACAAATTATATTCTTATTATCGATTAATGAAAAATGTACATCAAAATCAACTAATCTTATGTAAACGTAGATTTAAAACTTGTTAATCAAGTAAAATTAAATTGGTATGAAATTGAAATAATTGAATTTTTGTTACACTAATCAAAATGCTTTCTTTAATATTATACAAATTAAATGAAAACAACGATAAACTTTGTTACATCTTTGATTTTTTTTTATTAACATGAATATCCAACCCGTTATACGAGCCGACTAATCCCAGGGTAACTATATGCTTTGTAGATATCCCGGAGTCATCGTATTTGAACCTCCATGGTCACAAGAGGATTTTTATTTCTCCTTGGATTTGAACCTGGGACCTTCTAGTACTTTTGACATTTGGAGCCAAACTCAAACCAATCAGACACTACCCTTATGGGTGAATTTAATTTTTTTTATATCATCATTATCTAAGCTCTATTTAATATTTATTATATTAATTTAGGATCGTATTTTAAAAATCGTCCAACCTGTTTTTTTTTTAACGAGATGCATCCACAAAATTGTGTTCGGTGTGGAATAAAAATTGCGTGTTTCAAAATCACATGTTTCATTCATGTTCTATCGACCATCGATGAAATCAAAACACATTAGATTTATATTTATTTCATTTAATTCAAGTTCACTTTCTTTTTAATTATGTATATTCATATGACTGATGGACAAGAATAAGACTTGAAAATTAGGAACAAGTGATTTTTATTCATCGGGGGTGAGGGCATGGTCTTGTTAGTTAACTTTTTTTGCTGTAGTTTTTTCGTTGTTTTGTTACAATATTTTTTTTTCTCTAGAAGGTGGTGAGTTTTTTTTCTATATATTATAGTTGGATAAAAAGTAACATACTTTAACTTGATTTTTATTTTGGGTACATACTTTCAAAACTTATATTTTGGTACCTAAGACGTAAAATTTTAAACATTTAAGTACCTGGGTAACCAATTGAAGCATTAACTGGTTATACCATGCTGATGTGTCGAGTGATGTGGTATCCAACTCAATATTATTTGTTATTCAACCCAATTTCATCTCATCACTCGCCACATCAGCATGGTAACCGCTTAATGCTTCAACCGGTTTATCTGGATACTTAAATGTTTAAAACTTTACATATTAGATACAAAAATGGAAGTTTCAAAAGTACATTACCCAAAATAAGAATCAAGTTAAAGTACGTTACTTTTTCATGTAATTTGCCAATTATAATATTTGTATAATAAACTCTTCTTTTATTTAATATATTGCTTTGTCTTAAAAAAAAAAAAAAAACCCTTTTGAGTTTTGCATAAGTTGAAAGAATATGATTTAAAAAGTAATTAATTGACAAATTTCTTTGTTTTTAAAGGAATTAAAATACAAAAAATAGTTAAGAAATATGTAAATATCATTGGATTTATCTTCAACTTCTTCGTCCATCGATATATCGACCACGGAATTGTTAGATGTCACCTTCGAATTTATAATGTCTTTTTTATAATTACGTGTCATTTTTAAATTGGGATATCGTTTTTTTTACTTTAACCATTTTTCGTTTATAAATAATACCTTATAATTGTGTTTTGCTTTGACAGTTCAATCTTACATTAAATTATATATTTATTTAAAATTTCAGTCAGTACAATAAAATTGGGTCTATAGAACGTCACTAATAAGTGAACATCCTAATAGATCATTTTGTAAACCGTAATTTATATGACAAATAATTAAGTGTCTTATCTAAAGGCGTTATAATAAGTTTATAGAACGCTTTTGAACGTCGTAACAAGTTTATTATGACACTTTTATTAAAAAAATGTCATATTCGTTGTCTTATAGAACATTATTTGAAAAAATGTTGTATAAACATAAGTGTCCTATAAAAAGATGAGTTTATATGATATTTTCTCAAAAGTGTTCTATAAAATAGCTAATGTAACGTTTTGTATTGAAAGTGACCAAAAAGTTTTTTTAAGACGTCAAAAAATGTCTTATAAACTCATTACAACGCCTTTATATAAGACACTTTATTTTTTAGTTCTATAAATTAAATGTCATTAAATAATCTATTAGTATATTTATTTATTGGTAATATCCTATAAATCTAATTTTATTATAGTAAATATTAAAATAAATAAAACATTGAATATAATAATATGAGGAAGGTTCCAAACCAAATGACATAGGTCAAGGAATGATCTTTGATGAAGTCAATTAAAATACAATATTGCAACTTGCATGTCACATGATATATGGATTATTGTGGTTGCTTATAGGGGTGAGCAGCGGAATCGGGTACCCAGTTATAGAACCAGAACCGTCTTGGAACCGCCGGTTTCAGAACCGGAACCGATATGAGTGGTTCCGGTTCCTAAAATACGGAACCGATTGAGAATGGTTCCGGTTCCGGTTCTCAATTTTCCGGAACCGTTACCCGCCGGGTACCCGGTATTTTTCAATAAAAAAATAATTATTATTTTTTAATACCAAATTTATATTAGGTTTACATCTTAAAAGCACGTCGTCATCTTCAATCTTCATCTAAATTCTTCATATAAAATGATTCGTATTTTTTCAAATTGTGTGTTCACTTGGATTCATAGTATGTAATCGTTAAACTTTGAACAATTACCATTATAGTATGTAATCGTTAAATTTTGAACATTTTCTATTAGTCTATTATGGTTTGTAATCATTAATCAATATTTGTAACCATTATTCTGTATAATTTGTATTTTTGCTTATTTATTTAGTGTTTTGGTATTGTTTTATTTTTTATTTCTAAATAACAAATTTTTAATATTTTAGGAAGCGGTTACCCGGAACCGGAACCGGTTTCGGTTCCAAAAATTTAAGAACCGCTCTAACCGGTTCCGGTTTCGGTTCCAATATCTCAAGAACCGCCGGTTCCGGTTCCTGTCAAAAAGGGCGGGTACCCCGCCTATGCTCACCCCTAGTTGCTTATGGTATATTCTTGTATTAATAATTTATTATAAAATTAAATATTAAATTATTATGTGGATAATTTTATAGTTTGATTGGATATTTATTGAATAAACGGTTGTCTGATTTATCATTATTCGTAATGGTCACCATTTTAAAAGACTAAAATTTATCTGTCATATCAGATTTCTACTAAACAAAAAACATCTTCAAATACTTATTCCAATTGTCAGATCTTTCAGAAGCTGTTTTTGTATTTTAATTCATTTTAATACACATACATAAATCTTCAAACATTTAAGACATATCTCAAGCTTTTAGATGTTAAATCATTCTTCAAGTTATTGCTTCAATAATTAACCCATAAAGTCTTTACAATATAAAAGTAGAAGCCAATGAATAAATGAGGGGTTGTTTGTTTACCTCTTAATGGTTTCATTAAGAGACAACATCTGAATCGTTAAGAGGTGAATCTTGTTTGGCAAAAAAAAAAAATAGTTTGCTTCTTAATGGTTCTAAAACCCTCTGAATGATTTTGTATAATGAGTCTCCCTTAACCATTAAGAGCCTTAATTTCATTGTACACAATTACCAAACAATTATATTTCATTTTGCATTATATCATGAGAGTATTTTAATCATTCGGACCACTTAATCATTCTACAGCAAACCATTCCGCAATTGCCAAATAGCCCCTGAGTGTACGAATCATCGAGTATCTAAATATTATTATAATTTTCATCAAGTTTTTTTATTGGATAAAATAATACAAGATAATAGATAGCAAGATTATAAAACAGATAAAATATTAATTTTTTTTTAGAAAATATACATTTACAAAAATAAATAAGTTTGTAGATTCAATTAAATGTTATCGATTGTATACAATAATTACGATTAATGTCGTGTTCTTTTACAAAACGTGTTATTAAATTATTACTAAAAAAAATTACTGATTTCTTAAGGAACAAAAATCGAAAGGAATTTCATTTCTTAAAGAATGGTTAATTCGATTAAAAACAATTACATTTTTTCTGTTTCATTATATAAATCTATTTTATTACATATTTAATTATCGTAAACCAAACGTAACTTAAATTCTCTAAAGCTAAACAATAAACCTACTTTTTTGGGTAACTGTAGATTTTGGGGGTAACTTAAACGTACCGACTAATCCCTCGAACGACCACGGATAGTCTGGAGTTATTACAGGTGAACCTCTATGGTCACAAGAGTTTTGACAGTGTCTGAATTCGAACCTAACGTAGATATGATTTTTTCACTGGATATCTATCGGGTATTATACAATAAAACATAAAAAATATATATAAAAGGACAAATAATTTTCTATAAATATTTTGACATATAATTGTTTGATTTTGAAGGTGTGAGTTTGACATCATGGAGACATTCAAACGTGGGATGATAACCTTTTGAATGCTCACACTTCACATCTTCCTTGAAAGCAACCCATTCTTTTACAATTAAGATTACAAGAATACCTAAATTGGAAGTTGTTACTGTTCTTTTGATTGACTTTTATGCAATGTTAGAAATTTAATTCATGGTTTTTCAAAGGGCATATTTGTAATTTCAAAAGTATTTAGGATTTTGTTTGTAAAATAATAAATTCATAATAAAATTAGTTTAATGTAAATATATTATATAAATGACATAATGAGATTGGGAGTTTGTTAGGGTTAAGACTAGGCATGGCAACGGGGTGCGGATAGTGCAGGTTTTATAATCCCCACTCCGGTTTTCAGTAATAGCCCTCGGTCCTAGCCCCGATCCCCGGCGGATATGGGGATTAACATCCCGTCCCTAGTCAAACCCCATAGTAAATATCCGCTAGTTTAAGTTTACTGGGGATCCCTAGACCCGGATTGAGTAACATCCCCCGTCCCGGCCCCGACACCGGTTTGAGTCTACCGGGGATCCCGGGCCCTGTAACCCATTTTAGTTGAGAATCCCCGTCCCCCTTTGGGTAGGGTGAGCGGGGTTTCCCATCGGATCGGGACAAATCACCATCCTTAGTTAAGGCTTCTTGTTTTATGTTCACTCTCAAATATATTTTTCTTATATATTACTTTACCTTAAATAAAAAATACTGAGCATTTTTTACGCATAACTCTAAATAGATATTACTGAAATTAATAAAATTTTGGTTAAGACGCTACAATGACATAAGGTGTTGTTACATAGTTTATTTTTAAACACGATACATTTATCTTATCTGATAGCAGTTTATACTAGTTTTAATATAAAATTTGAATGATACTATATTTTCATAAACTTTCTTCTAAAAATTCTCTTGATAGCAACTTTTATAAATGCAATTCTTTTTATTACACCCAAGTGATCGTATTTAAATTTCTATTCATTCAGATTTTTGGGATGAAATTAGGAGAGAATTTAAAAACAGAGAATTAAATAACCATAAAAAACATATGAAAAATATATTAATACAAATGTCAGATCCAAGATAATCATATGATCATTTTGTGTGATTTGTTTTGTTTTGGGGTTGTTTGTTTACCTATTAAGATGTAACATCTGAATTGTTAAAAGGTGAATCTTATTTGACAAAACAAAAGTCTGTCTTTTAATGGTTCTAAAACTCTCTGAATGATTTTGTATAATGGGTCTTCATTAACCATTTAACGTCCTAATTCGTTATAAACAATAACCAAACAAATATATTTCGTTTTACACAATATCATAAGAGTCTCTTAATCATTCCGACCACTTAATCATTTTACACAAAACCATTCAGCAACTACCAAACAACCCCTAGTGATATTTCATTGTTTTTTTAATTAAAAAAGGAACATATTTCTATTTAAAAAGCGATTATAACCATATTTTCTAATTATATACGTTTGGATAATTTCAATTTAATGGTTTGCTAACAATAGAGGATCTTTTCACTACAATTTCTTTGTTGTATTTTGGCCTTGATGATATGCTAACAATAGAAGGGGTGTAATAATCATTTTTCAAACTAAAGGGGAAGAACTGAAATTTGAACATAAAAAGGTTTAAAGACCGGAACAACAAAACAGGGGTTTTCGATTGACTGGAAAAATCGCACGACGAACACAGAAATGGAGGAAGAAGAGGAAGACCCGCCTCTCGCCGTCGAGATCAACGAAACCCTAGACCATAAATCGTTCAATCAGTCTCTCCAAGAGCATGAAAACGTAGAAGAATTTCCACCGGTCGGCGTGACTGTCATCACCGGCTATCTCGGAGCTGGCAAATCCACTGTACTGTTGCTAATTCGATCTTATCAGTATCTTTTATCATTTTAGCACTGTTGTAATGTACTTTCTCATAATGGAGTTAACTATGGAGTGTTTGTACCGATATAGAGGCCGTTTGTGGATATATGATCGTTGCTAAGTCGCAAACTATACCCTAGTTATTGAATAAGGAAGTACAATCAGGGAAGTTTATCTTAGGTTAAGCTTTCAGCTGGGAATTTTTTGAAAATAGATTGGCAATCACTGCATACCCAATTTTGTTATGGGTGGGTATGCTTGAAGTTTTTCTTTGAATGTTTGGGAGTTTGATGGCAAAAAATGTTGTCGAAAAGATATAGTGCGCTATGCCCATTAACTTGTACGTCATTTTGGAACCCTAAAACAATTGATCGTTTGGAATTATAGGCTTAAGCAATTCATCTCTTAAACGTCCATTCTGGAAATGTGTATATCCGGATGTTCATTTCCTTGGTAATGATGATATTTCCATTTATAACTTTCTTTTGTTATGTGTTGTGATTGTTGATTTCATTTCAGCTGGTTAATAATATATTGAATGGACAACATGGAAAGAGGATAGCTGTTATATTGAATGAGTTTGGGGAGGAAATTGGAGTTGAAAGAGCAATGATCAATGAAGGTGAAGGAGGTGCACTTGTCGAAGAATGGGTTGAGCTTGCAAATGGCTGCATTTGCTGCACTGTGAAACACAGCTTGGTTCAAGCATTGGAACAACTTGTTGACAGGAAGGAAAGGTAATTCCCTTCTAAAGAGACTTCTCTTATTTTGGTTGGAGCTTGTGTTTCTGTTGGAATTGCATATGCGATATATCATGTGGCTTCATATAACAGTTCTGTACGGCTTGCGTGTATTTCTGATGAGTATTCTTTTGTGTTGGTTTGTTATGAATTTTGTTAGTATGCTTGTTTTTATCGAATAATACGTGAGATGGTATTGGTATATCACATTTTGATATATCTTGTTTATGTAAAAGTACACATGTTCTATGTATAGATTAGCCTTCATGTATCCAATGGCATATCAATCATTTGAACACAGGTACGGATTAGAAATGAGTTGTGTAAGAATTGTCTTTTGATTTTTGGTTCTTCCTATCATCATACGTGTGTTTGTGTTAGTTGTTAAGTTGCATGTCGTAATTTGTAAGTGGGTTCTCTAGAATTTTGGAATGATTGCTCATGAAAAATTACATCTACATTCTAAAAGAAGTATTTATTTATTATATTTCTGTGTATGTAGATTGGATCATATATTACTAGAGACCACAGGGCTGGCAAACCCTGCTCCTCTTGCGTCTGTTCTTTGGCTGGATGATCAATTAGAATCAGCAGTCAAGCTTGACTCCATTATCACTGTAAGTTTCTTGTTCCAATGTAAAGTTAAATGTTTGCTTTTAACTGCATAATAGAAATTTAATTGCGGGTTTTTGCTGAATTCTTGCTCCAAATGAGCTTAAGATCAGCGACTGCCTCTTTTCCGTTATTTAGCTAATAAGCTAAACGCTCATATACAAACCGTGAGTCTAAAATGTTAACCGCCACCACTGTTCCATTTTATGCATAAAAGAATGTCTCTCATTTTGCTGCAACCCTTGCTGTACAACCCTTTTGTTTAGAAACATGGTAAGTGTTCTTGGTGGCAAAAGGCGTCGACTACATCACATGTGAATTAGCTTGATAATGCTTCTTTACTGTGTTGGGATTTGTGAATTAACTTGGCTGCATAAGTCTATATATCGCTGAAATTTATCCTCGGGCAGGTTGTAGATGCCAAAAATCTTCGTTTTCAGCTCAAGAAGCATGAAGACTCGTCCACGTTTCCTGAAGCCTTCTTACAGATAGCATTCGCAGTAAGTGCTAATTTAAATTTTGAACACATAATTTTTAGGTGTGCTCTTGCGCTGAGTCATGCACTCACGCCGATCATGGCTGATAACATCTTACTCAAGTAAGTGCGTTTTTCCCCATGAGAAAATTTTAATATATTTTTCAACGAACTGCAACTTTAAGAAGCATATGTATGCATACATATGTGTGTGTGTGTTTTATTTCTAATTGATTGTGTACTTTATTGGCTCATATCATGCCAAGCTTGGCTTGTTCAGATGAAGTCTGTTTTCAATGCTAATTCACATAAGATTTCAAGAAGTCAAGTCAAGATGCCAACTCATCTTGCTTAGAACTTCAATAATTCCTAGTAGAACTTCCGGTAGACCTATGGTCTTTGGACTGGATGATACTTTTCACCATTCACCATAATTTGTTTGATGGTCATATCATATGTTAGCTTTGAAGATTTCCGAACCTTTCACTTGCTCATTGTCTTCCATCGTTTGTTGTAGGATGTTGTAATTCTTAACAAGATTGATCTGGTTTCTCCAGATGCTCTAGAGGAACTCGAGAAGGAGTTGCATAATATTAATTCACTTGCTAATATCGTTCATTCTGTGATGTGTCAAGTAGATATGTCCATAGTATTAAATTGCAGTGCGTATGATGCTTCGGTTAGTGATTCGTCCTGCCTTCTCGTTCCAAATTATTTATTTGCTTAATGATTTATATGTGAATTTTGATGGCTATGATTTTTTGCCCACGATTTCTATTTACATTTCAGCATGCCGCTCACCTGGAACAGTTACTAGAAGAAAACAAGTCACTAACTACTACGGATCTTCATGATAGTGGTGTGAGGACTATGTGTGTTTGTTATACACAGCCGGTTGATCTTGATAAGGTATTTTGACCAGTAATTCATAATTTGTAGTATGCTTTCAGCTTTGTGAAGACCAATTGCTTGCCAGAAGAATGTAAATGATCAATAGATGTTAGGGTTCATTATTATCATCGGTTTCAAAATACCATGAACAGTATACCATCTCATGGCTTCTATAGGCTCAGCTCTGTAAACTCATATAAATTAAAATTATACAATTTAACTAAAATAACGACTAAACCCTCTTTATAAAATTGGAATAAAATGAAGATTATAATTTATACTAAGGGGCTGTTTGGTTGGTTTTCTATTAAGACCGTTATGTATAAAATTGTCTGTGTGTGGATTAATCGGTGTGTATAGATTGGAAATGTTTTTGTTTGAAGGGTTTTTCGGTAGATCGAAGGACCTTTTTTTAATTGGGAGGGGCAGGTTCAGAAAAATCTTGGCTTTCTGCATAAAGCTCCCCCTAGAAGCTTATTGAATAAACCACTACCAAACAGTCATATATAGCTGACTGAATAAGCCACTTTCTATATCATTAAATCACTACCAAACAGTCATATATAGCTGACTGAATAAGCTGTGTGTCCCATTAAGCTCATTAAGCTGCTAACAGACAGCCTTAAATGGTTCATATGGGGTTTATAAGTTTGGCTGACAAGCTGCCCTTGGCTCAGGTTTGCCAAACTTTTTGCAAACCGTCTTGCAAGCTTTCGTGACCCGTCTCATATCGCGTATGCCTCCAATGATGTCATCATCACTATGTTGGTCTTACTGATGTAAAATTTGAAACATTTCCTAGCCCCCCTGGAAAGTTGGCCATTGGCGTAGAGCTTTTGCTTTTACTACAATTTTCATTTTCGCTTCCACATAGATTTTGTATTACATCGTTGTGCATTCCCGCAGGTGCGTATATGGCTTGAGGAGCTCCTTTGGGATAAGAAATATGATATGGATGTGTACCGCTGCAAAGGTGTTCTAAGTGTCTTAAATTCTGATGAACTACATACAGTACAGGTAATCATTCATACATGAAACCCGTTTTAATGGTACACAGACAAGATTGGACTGGACAGAACTGGACATGCGAGAGTGAGGTAGGCGGGTGAAAGAATTTGTAGAAGGTTTTAGGGTTATAGTTTTAGTAATTTACCGATTTTGTCCCATCTTCCTGGTTTTTGTTCCACTTATTTCAATCGCGTCCTGTCCGAGTCTAATAGTGCACCAAATGTAGGACCTGTTTCTGTCCTGTCCTGTCCCATGTACTAGACACATCGTTATGCAACTCTTTAAGCAAAAAAAGTATAAATAAAAACGTCAATTTGCTGTGCGGCACAAGCACTTCCTAGTATATTTGTACCATCATTCAAGAACTCTCGACTATGAAACGGTTGTTGGATGTCTTGAATTTGCAGGCTGTGAGGGAGATCTACGAAATAGTTCCTGCTCGAAAATGGAAAAAGGGTGAAAAGCAAACGAATAAAATCGTGTTCATAGGTAAACTAATAAATTCATAATCTGGTAAGTAAATCAATGGAACTGGCCTTACTTTTGAGTTGTGCAGGCCGGTCGCTAAACGAGGATATTCTTCTCGATTCGCTCAGAGCTTGTGCCTCAACGTCGACAACGTGCTAAGTGTTGAACACGAATTTAATCTGTAGCTTCATGTTCCATATGTAACATTCTTTTTTTCCCCTGAAATTTTACTATTTTAGAACTATTGTATGCAATAAGAAGGAAGTCTTTGAATGGAAATCCATTTTTGCCATTTTTATGGTGCATCTGGGATGATCCAAAATTGAAACTCACATAAGAAAATGAGGATAAGGGGTTGTTTGTTTACCTCTTAATAGTTCCATTAAGAGATAGCCTCTTAATTGTTAGGAGGTGAATCTTGTTTGGCAAAAGAAAAGTCTGTCTTTTAATTGTTTTAAAACCCTCTGAATGATTTTGTATCATGGTCTCTTTTAACCATTAAGCGTCCTAATTTTATTGTAAAAAGTTACCGAACAAATATACTTCATTTTACACTATATTATGAGAGTATTTTAATCATTATGCATCAAATCATTCAACAACTGTTAAACATTCTCTAAATGGTTCAATTTAGCCGATATGGGACTTTCAATGGAGGCAGATTAATAAATAATTGCCTATGATATCATATAAGATCTGTAAAATTTTATCTGAACAATCTACGAGGGGAAGCCATTAAATAGATAGGGTATGGGTATGTTTTAAAATATATGGAGAATTAATGATACATATTTGAAATATTCGTTTTTTCTCATAAATTCAAAATATGTTTGATAATGTCGTTTTTATCTAGAAAAAATAAGGGGAAAAATCAATTTAAAATTTAAGTCGTCTAACGGTTCTCAAGCTACCAAACTTTGAGGGTGACATATTATATATTAATGACTAAATATAAATTAAAACAGGTCAACGACCTCTATTTGCTTAAATTGTTTTGATCAACTAACTCCAACATAATTAAATTAATTATATATTTTTGAGTTTAAAAAAATTAAAAATAGCCCTCCTCTCTCTCTCTCTCTTATCTCCGGCTTCAAATATTTAAAATCTTAATCTTAGATGAAAAAGAATCATATGAAATAACATATTATGTACAAGTTGTCAAAGTTATCATAATTTCATAAATTCTCAAAAGAAAGTCCCCCATTTAATTCTAAGGATTCTCATCTGTAGAAAAAAAAATCATTTGTCCTTTCTTCAGTAATCATTTTTGGAAAGTTCTTCAAATTCAGATAATTTCATTGTGTTGAAGTTGCTCTTGTTAACCAATACTATGAGTAAGTGAATTAGTGAGTAGCATCTCCACTGGATTCTCCAAAATGAAGAATCAAAACTTCAAATCTCGATAAAAAAAATTACATCTAACTCAAATAGATTTTTTATTTTGAAGATTATAAAATTGATTATATTATTAAAATATTAATTCTCTTCATAAACATTTTAGCCTCCATGTTATTGGTGGAAATATTATAAAGATTTTCTTTATCTCAGGATTGGGTTTACGTAAGATAAAGTTGTTTTCGTAAAACAACATTTTTACACTCGAACATTCACAACAAAATATTGTGAAGATAAAAAAAAGCTGAACTTTTGCAACAAAAACACTGTAAAAATTACCGTTATAATATTTTCTATCAAATTTTAAATGTAAAAATGTTTAACATATGATGCGTAACAAACAATGTGTAACAAAAAATAAAAGAATCAACAAAATGAATAATAAAAAGTAAGATAGAGAAATGAAAACGATTAACCGAAATTACTGGACTGTCTTTCTCTTTCTCCCCCTAAAAAACTGCTCTCTATCTCTCTCTCATTGTCAATGGCGAATCACAACTACTATTGAGCTTTATCCCCAGAAAAAGCTTAATCGAATCTATGCATGTACGTATATACATTCCTCTCTATCTATTCAACACTTTCAACGCCCTCGTAATTGCTTGAAAACCCTAATCATTACGGTGGTTATCGGATTTTTCATCGTCTCTTAAGATTGGTGTGTCTAACTGTGTATTTATTACATTTTGGAGGCGTGTTTGAGTTCTATTCATTGGCTTTATCTGTATCTGGTCCTTTCAGATCCATCTCCATTCTGTGAAGAAGTATGAATTTTTGGTGCCACTTGTAAAATTGTGTCTATTCTTTTGGATTTTGATATTATATTAGGTTATAATACGAACTTCTGATGACAATTGTAGGTTGATCTGAAGAAATTTCTGCTGTCATTTGGTTGATTGAACTGGAAATTGTTTGGTTCTGGAATTGAGGATTCTGAGTGTGATTGGTTGCTCAATCTACTTCACTGATATCCATCGAGTGTTTAATCTCGATTTGAGGGTTTGATGTCATGGGATTTTGCTATTTGCTGTCATGATCGTAGATAAATCCAATTAGCCTTTGAAAATTAACTATTTCCCAAGTGATAGTACTTCCGAGAGATTTTATGTTATGATACGTGACGTATTTTTTAGAAGTTTAAGGTGAAACGGTAGTTTTATAGTGCTTCTGGAAGCCAAGTTGTGGAAGTGGGTTGCGCATTTGGATATGAGAAGGCGCTTGATCAAAAAACTTTGTATGGTTTTTGGACCTAGATTGCCAAGGATATGGTTAATCCTTTGTCTAGTTAGTGTTTTTGTACTTATTATTTTGTCAGGTTCGTCTTCTTCTAGTTCCTTTGACTCAGTCACATTGACTGTGAAACCAGACATTTATGCAAACTACCGAAGACTAAAAGAGCAAGCGGTAAATGACTATGTGGATTTAACTAGTTTATCTTTAGGGGTTAGTAACCTGAAGGAGCTTAGGATCTGTGGAAAGGAAAAGGAGCACTACGTTCCTTGCTACAACGTGTCTGCGAATCTTTTAACTGGGTTTAAAAATGGTTTGGAGTTTGATCGACATTGTGAAGTATCACAAGGTGAACCGTACTGTTTGGTTCGTCCTCCAAAGGACTATAAAACACCCCTGAGTTGGCCAGTTGGTAGAGATGTGATATGGAATGAAAATGTGAAGATAACCAAAGACCAATTCCTTTCTTCAGGGAGCATGACGAAAAGGTATTTTCTTTTTTAATGTGAAGTTGGATAAATAAGTGAAAATAGGAAACCTTAAGTTATTTCTCTCATGGATACAACTTTATTTACTTAATTTAGACACTGTTAGCAAGCAGTGCTAACCCCATGTCAAGTAACTTATTAAAATTTTCAACTATGTAATCAATAATATCAGAGTTGTTTTACTCGAAAGATAAATTAAAGTCATGATGCAAGCACTCTGCCGTGACCAATATATGCCCTGAAAACCTGGGGCATCACATGGCCCTGTATTAAAAACAAGTGTCAGTCTCAAGTTTCAGTTAATTCTTCGACATATGAGTTGGAACCCTTAGTATTTAACAAGCACCCCACTGGCCCACTCATACTTCTTAAACTATACTAACACTCACTAACGCACTGGAATATTGTGAATTTTATTATAGCTTTTTTTGACATATTCCCTTGAATCTTCTTTTAGGTTAATGCTAATGGAAGAGAACCAAATTTCTTTCCACTCAGATGACGGATTGACGTTTGATGGTGTCAAAGATTACTCCCATCAAGTTGCGGAGATGATAGGACTGGGAAGTGATGCGGAATTTCATCAAGCTGGTGTAAGTATTGACAGATACTCCACAGCTTTTCTTAATTGAATTTAATGATGATTTCATTTGTAGCGCTGAGCTTATGATGCGCAATGGATTTTCTTCATTAGCTATATGGAACCTCTGTTTATAGACTCTATAACAAATGAATATATGATCATCAGTGTACTTCACCTCTTTTTGGGGGAAAAGCAATTTTATTATGCCTTGGGTGATTCACTTTAAATGCTGTTAACAGGTGCGCACAGTACTTGATGTTGGTTGCGGGTTTGGTAGCTTTGGGGCTCATTTGCTCTCACTTAAACTAATGCCTGTTTGTATGGCTGCATATGAGTTAACTGGTAGCCAAGTTCAGATATCCCTTGAAAGAGGTCTTCCAGCAATAATTGGCAACTTCAATTCTAGGCAGCTTCCGTTTCCAGCATTGTCATATGACATGGTTCACTGTGCAGAATGTGGTATTCTGTGGGATGACAAAGGTACTTTCGCCAGTTGGGTTATTATTTCTTCATACCCATGAACACATTCTTGTCTTGGATGATTGACCTTTGGCTGCACCATAGTTCATAGATGTGAAAGCCGTTTCATATTTAAAAGGTGTATGTACTTATGTTGGTGGTTAGTATTTTATGTTTGATTTCTACAACTCAAATTTTAAAAAGAATTATATCCTAACCCTTTTTCCATCAACCACATATAGTTTTTCTACTCCTTGCTCTCTATTTACTTGACAATATCTTTTTGGAACTATAAAGACAATCCAGGATGAGTTGGTACCTGACTTGCAGTTCTACTGGATTTTCTCAAATATTTAGTAGTTATTGGTTCTATCTAGTCGTATGTTTACTTGTTAAATGAACTATAATGCAAATGCCAATGTCACCCCTGCTTTACCTCGGATCTGTTATCATCTTATAGACATCCTTCAGAGAAATTAATCACTTTATTGAATTATGTTTCAGGTGCTAAATTATGGCTCCTTCCATTCTTAGTGTCATGTTTCTTTTTCCAAATCTTCCATATCAGTTGATGCTTATTTATTCATAGTAGAAAGATCCACTTCCCAATGTTCCTACT
Source organism: Cynara cardunculus var. scolymus (assembly GCF_001531365.2). NCBI lineage: Eukaryota > Viridiplantae > Streptophyta > Magnoliopsida > Asterales > Asteraceae > Cynara > Cynara cardunculus. The sequence continues at coordinate 3,704,010 of NC_037540.1, forward strand.
CCCTGTAACTAGTGTAAAAGTACTGTTCTTTTCTTCCTAACAAAGATTTTCATGAATCAGATGGATTGTTGCTTATTGAAGCTGACCGAATACTTAAGCCTGGAGGTTACTTTGTTTTACATGGGAGTTCATTAAGTACAAAGAAGGGAAGCATGGCCAGCCCTATTGAAGAATTTGCTCGGAAAATCTGTTGGACATTTATAGCTCAGCAAGAAGAAACTTTCATCTGGCAGAAAACCATTGATGCCCAATGCTACTCATCTAGGTAAAGGCTAGTAGAAGTACGCATGTCTTGACTTTGATCTTACGTTTCTCATTGTTCATCATGAAGGATTTTTTTTCTTTCTTATGCAATGTGATTGCATTCTTCCTTTTGGAAGTGTCACTTAACTTCTCCACTATTGTATCGCATAATGTATAATTCACCTTCTATTTATCATTAGTTTCCCCTTTTCCCAGTTCTAGGTAAATATTTAAGGAATTTTTTGTTGAAATCTATCTCGTTCTTGATTGTAGCGTGCAGGGTGCTATCCCTCCTTGTAGAGAAGAAAGGGAGGATATTCAGTCCTATTATCAGCCACTTGCATCTTGTGTGGGAGGGACTACAAGCAAGCGCTGGGTTCCCATTCAGAACAGGTCTTCTGGTTCCCAGATGATCCCTGCTGAGCTTGAAATTTATGGAAAGCATTGTTCCAGTTCTGTTTAATTTATTTTTTAGCTGATGCGTAGGTTCAACACTCCAACCAACTATTCTTACACCTACAATGTTTACATCTGTCTACAGGAGTTCAGCAGGATGAATTCTATGAAGACTTTGAATCTTCATTATCAGCTTTAAGAAACTACTGGTCTTTACTTACACCCTTGATTTTTTCTGATCATCCTAAAAGGCCGGGTGATGAGGATCCATTACCTCCATATAATATGATAAGAAATGTGATGGACATGAATGCGCATTATGGTGGTTTGAACGCTGCATTTCTGGAAGAAGGAAAATCAGTGTGGGTGATGAATGTTGTGCCTATCAGAGCAAGTAACACGCTCCCAGTCATACTCCATCAAGGTTTTGCTGGTGTTTTGCATGATTGGTAAGGACTTGGTTCCTAATTCCTTGTACGTGTTACTCCCTCCATAAGTCCACCCCTAGTGAAACAAGCCTCCCCTCGAACTTTAAGCAAAATTAACATCATTTTGTAGGCTTTTTAAGAAATTTATTTTGGGAACTTATCAACTAGAATGCTACAGTTTTTTATGATGTATTTCTTCTCATAACTTGCTATTTTAGCCGACCAGATTAGTGTCGTTCAAACATGCTTTTTCATGAACAAATGATAACTTAAATCTTTTCTATAAAATCCATACAAAAGCAATCTCTTTTACATGTATGGTGATAAAATGAATTTCAATTCTTATAATTAATATACTAAGAGCGACTTGTGGTGATCCGCTCATCAGAAAGACCAAATCTTACTTTCTGAGAAAAAAATGTTCTTTATTTCGGATGGGGAGTATATCTGAGTTGGAATGTTCTGCAAACATTTTTGTCAACATATTATGACCAGGGTACATGAGCATATGCTTCTCCTCTAAGGGGCCGTTTACTAAACGCTTACCCAGTCACATTACCTTATCGGATGAATATGGTAGGACCAAGAATCTTACCCAGTAAGAGCTGCATGGACCAAGATTCTTACCTAGTAAGTGAGAGCAGGACTCTTACCATGGTTAACGCTTATCGGGTCAATTGTTGCATACGATGCCGTTTTGGTGGACTAAAATATTACCCGGTAAGTAAGTGATATGTTGAAAATTTTACTTAGCGGGAAAGCGTTTGGTAAACGGCCCCTAAGTTTAGGAAACTTGAATGTGGTCGAAAATTTTGCACGAAGACTTGAATGTTGAATGTTGCTTCTAGTCGATGGTTGTGAGCAACTGCCATGGGCATATGATGTAAATATCCTCAACTTTCTATTGCTTATGTGGACCATATTCAACTGCAGGTGTGAACCCTTCCCTACTTACCCACGGACATACGACATGCTTCACGCGAATGGGCTCCTCTCATACCTTATGTCGGAACGATGCAGCATCACAAACTTACTATTCGAGATGGATCGTATCCTACGTCCTGAGGTAAGGATCTTCATCTAGGCTATTTACATCCAACATTTTCGTTTGTCTTGTATATGGTGCAAGGATAAAGAAAAATGCCGTTGTGGGTCTGTTCTTTGAAGAATTTAGATAGGACCCATGAAATGAAAGATGGAAAACAAATCTTTGAATGGTTCAAACTAGAAGCACAATGTGTAATTCAGGGACATTCCAATCTTTTTGGAGGCCCTGCTACACCTGGTCTGTACGAAAACTATAGATCGTCTGAAATGAGTAATAAGTAATATAAAATTTAATATCATATTAAAAAAATGTTACAAATTAAAACAACAAAAATGTTTAAAATGACAAAGTGAGAAGAATATCAGAGAGTCGTTTTTGTTTGGTAAATTCTGAAATTAAATAGCCACTTCTGATTTTGAAAGACATTAGATTGATCTTTATTGAGGTGAACTGTATAAATCCAGGTCCCAAGCGCGAGTAATCTGGGGCCTGTTCAAAAACTAAGATTTAACATGCTAATCGACGGCCCTCATGTGTATCTTCTAGTTCCTATATCGGTTCTTTGTTTCTTGCTTTGGGTTTCTTTTTTCATTACCATGGTTTGTTGTATTGTACAACTTATCCGAGCATAATTGCTGCAATCTTTTACCTCCCATAGTGAACTTGATGCAACACTTTACTCTTTGGGATAGAGGTCAAGTCTGCATACATCTTACCCTTCCCAGACCCCACTTGAGGTGGGATAAACTAGCTTTGGTTTGGATTAGTGAGCATAATGTGATTCAATTTTTGGTGGTTTTCCAGGGATGGGTTGTTCTATCGGATGAAGTGGGGTCCATAGAGAAGGCTCGTACAATTGCTACACAAATACGATGGGAGGCAAGGGTGATCGATCTTGAAAATGGCAGTGATCAGAGGATACTTGTTTGCCAAAAGCCGTTTGTAAGAAAATGAATCTTGCAGCCAATGTAGGTTAATCGTTCCTTGGATGTTATACAAGTCTGGTAATGACTCCACATGTAAACGACACATACGATGATGGTACCAGATTCCTAACGAAGGCGCAAGGTGAAAGAAGCTCTACACTTGAAATTTTTGGCATGAGTGTATCGTAGATAAAAAAGAAGCTTGAGAGTGAAACAAACCGAAGCGTTTGTGAGCTGTAGATTAGAGCAAGTTTTGCTGCCACGAGTATTTTTTTTGGAAAGGAATTCATTCATCCGAATTTGTTTTCGTCTATCTTTTCATGTTTCTATGCTCCTTTTTGATCAATTTTGTAACTCGAAATTACATTTGAAAGAATAGGCGGCAAAGGTCATGTAACGTTCAGTTTGGAAGACTGTAAGGGCCTGTTTGATTTGGTGGGATTTAGAATTGAATTTGGTTTTAAAGAAAGTTTGGAATTAAAATATTGGAATTTCAATTAAATTCTACACACGTTAGATAAAATAGGAAAAAATTAGGATTTTAATTTATATGGGTTGGGAGGACGCACTATCTTTTAAATAAATTAGGGATAATATATTCATATTTGATTAAAGGGTTGGGTTCAAGTGAGACCAAAATTTTTTCATGAGACCTGTAAGACCAATTTATTTTCATTAATCAACTTTATAAGCTATTGATCGAATGTTCTAAAGTTGCACGGTGACAATTTTGTGATTATTGAGAAATCTCGTAGCAATTTTGTGATAATGAATGTTCAGATTGTAGATTTAATCCAAGGGTTGATAATTGGTCTTATGGGTTTCACGAAAAACTCTTGGTCTTAGGAATGACAACGGGCCGGGTTCGGGTCGGGTATTGGTATCCCCGTCCCCGAAACCGATAGCTAAAACCGTCCCGATCCCCGTCGGGGATCTTATCGGGGATCCCCATCGGGTCCCCGCGGTTTCCCCGATCCCCGTTGGGGAACCCATTAAGGGTAAAAATTCTCTTTTTCATCGTTGGTTATAACCGAACCCGAAACCGATATGAAAAAAATTACAATATGTTAATTTTCAYAATTAAAAGTAAATTACAATTTTTTTAAAGATCTAAGTTTAAATGTCTCAAACATAATTGAACCAATTACAAACAATGTATTATATTACAATATAAAACTAAACAAAAATTTGAACATCATACAACTAAAATCATGGTTTTTGACAAATAAACTAGACTTTTCGTGAGCTTTATTTGGGTTGTTGAGGTAAAGTGGATAATTTTTAAAAAAAATTTAATGTTACTTTTTTTAAAGATATAATATATATATATATATATATATATATAAATTAAAATAAATATATATATATATATACATATCGGGCCGGGCCGGTGATCACCGTCCCTGTCCCCGTTAAAATCCCCGAATTCGTCCCCGATCCCCGTCCCGTCCCCGATAAAATGTCCCCGAACCCGGCCCGAAAGTTTCGGTTTTCGGTTTTCACCGTCGGTTTCGGTTTTTTTTGCCATCCCTACTTGGTCTCACATGATCCCAAGTCTTCATTCAATAATCACAAAATTGCCACGAAACTTCTCAATAATCATAAATTTATCACCAATTTTGTGATAATGAATGTTCAGATTGTAGATCTAAACCAATTTCGTTCGGTTTGATTTTTTGTTCCATATCTTTATTATTTGGTTTCAATCGGTTCGATTCCAACCCGATCATACACACTACTACAACCAATCTCATAAATAGTTTATAATATTTAATTATTTGTAAATATACAAATAAAGTATGTATATTAAAATAATCTCAACAAACTCTTGAATTCTTTTCAACAATTTATATAAAATGGGATATGTTTTTCTACGTGTATGTAATTAAAGTGAGGTTAAGAACAACAACCTAAAAAATAAAAGTTAAGAAACATCGCATAACCATTAATTTGTACTATATATATATATATATATATATATATATATATATATATGCATATAATTTTTTTTTTCTGATATGCATATAAACACGTGTATAGAAGGCATGAAAAATTTTCAATTACTTATATGTATGTGTGTGTGTGTGCGCATTTTGGACAAATTTCTTGTGTGAACAAGTATATACCGTACAAATGAATGGTTATTAAGTTGTTTCTTGTTTTTTTCATTTTTTTACGATTATCCTTGAACCCTCTATAATTAATATGACTCGTAAAAACACATTAATATAAAATATAGGTTCAAAAAGGTACTTTTTAAAAATAGAGGGGAGTAAAACGTATATAAATAGAAAGTACAACTTCCCGACAGAATGGGATCCCGAGCCCCCGAAGAGACCACACGATTTGCGCGCTATTCTCCCCCATTTCTTCAAACCAAGCCGACGGTCCAGATTTAGTCTTATGCTTCCTCCATCTTTAATTACTCCCTCTTTCCCTAATAACCTCCTCTCTAGATCATCATCATCCTGATCCTCAACGGTATTTCGTGATCCGATCGATCGATTATACTTGCAGAATCAATCAACAAAATGTCGAACGAAAAGGAAAGAGAAAATCATGTTTACTTGGCGAAGCTGGCCGAACAAGCTGAGCGTTATGAAGGTATATATCAACTTCATCTGTTGATTTTTGGATGTGTGAGTTTGTGTTTTTATGTACATTTGTCTTTTGAGATGGATATGATCTTTTGCTGTTAGTTTGATTAGGTATGTTGAATGTATGCTGTACAATGGATATCAGTTGAAAATTTGGTGTACGATTTGGTATCAACTTCATCTGTTGATTTTGGATGTGTGAGGGTGTGTTTTTTGACGTGCATATTTGTTTTCTGAGATGGATCTTGGGATGTTAGATTGATCGGAATTTCGTTTTGATCAGTATCAGTTAATGAATGCTGTACAAAATCATAACAATTGAAAATTTGGCGTAAAAACGGATGGATGATTTGTATCAACTTCACCTTGATTTGTACATGTGAGTGTTTGGTCTCTTAACGTACATTGGTGTTTGGTGGATGTTTGAATGTTGTTTTGATCTTCACCACTGTCTGCATGCTGTCCAAAAAAGTTGAAAATTAGGTGTTCAGAAGGGGCGGATTATTTGCTACCAACTTCCTCTGTCTATTTTATATGTACGAGTGTATTTGTTAACGTGTGTTTGTCATGACATAAGCATTTATGGTGTAAGATGTCGCCTTGCAAAGTTGCTTTCTTCTGTATCACTGTATGCATGCTTTATAATGGATTAACTGAAATTTGGTGTGTGTTTTTTACGTCTTTGTGTGTGAGATGGATCTTTGATTCTGTCGTTGGATCAATTTGGAATCATGCTGTTTTGATCCGTATCACTATACTACTATAGTCATGCTGAATGATGAATATTAACTGAAAATTTGGTAAAAAAGGCATGGATGGTTTATATACGGAATTACGGATTACAGGAAGAACAGGGTGGGGTAATGTTGGCTTTAGGAAACAAATGTATACCTGATGTGTTGTTTCTTTAATATTGTATACTGTAATATGTTATAAGTCGGAACCTGAAATGGGGAACGGGGCCAAGGATTGAGGAGGATATAGGTTAATAAATTTCTCACGGATTCAAATATGATCTCTATAAATGACTTCGCATGGAAATTGTATTTTTAGTACTAGAAATGTCTCTTTTCTGGCAACAGGTAAAAATTGGAATTTTTTTTATTTGTTGTGTATAATCTAATCCACTCTTGATCACTATTTGATCATTGATAAGTTGGCAAATTGGAAGTTTGCTTATCAACTTGCATAGCACATCTCTCATCTGAACTTTTGACTGGCTTCTTGAAATTTCTTTAATGGAATGTAAAGATGAAGCTTAATCTGAATGAAGATACTTTGACTGTACGTGTGTGTCATGATGGTCATAATTATGTTGGATTCGTAATTACAGAGATGGTTGAAAGTATGAAGAGTGTTGCAAAACTTAATGTTGAACTTACTGTTGAAGAGCGCAACCTCCTATCAGTTGGATACAAGAATGTCATTGGTGCAAGGAGGGCATCTTGGCGTATTATGTCATCAATTGAACAAAAGGAGGAATCAAAAGGAAATGAAGGCAATGTCAACCTGATCAAGGGTTATCGTAAAAAGGTTGAGGATGAACTTTCCAAAATTTGCAGTGACATTCTCGATATCATAGATAAGCATCTGATACCCTCTTCTGGCTCAGGAGAAGCTACTGTTTTCTACTACAAGATGTGAGTCATGTTGACTTGTTATGCTATTACTCACTTTTTGGTGATTGTATGATGTGATATGTGCTTTTCTCCTCGCTCTCTTTTTCTTCCTTTTGATCAACTTGTTGATCATACTACCATAATTGCCAGAATTGAGTTTTTTGTTGTCCATCTTTCTGTTGCAGATTGTAGTTCTAATCTTTTAAATATGCAGGCTTTCCAAACTTACCTTTTGGTGTCCTAGCATACCATATTGAATCTTTTAGGCAAGGAAGTTATATTTAGGTACATATGATGATAGAGGCAGGTTCAAACGAGAACGATACCCGTTTAAAAGAAAACAAAAATGGGCAAATCACATATAAAATCACATGTGAATTTACATTAATGGTCAAAAAAGTGTCCGCGCGACTTGTGGCAGGGTCTTCAGGTCGCCGGCTAGGTCACCTGAATCATATGTGATTTTGTATGTGATGTTAGTGTAAAATCGCATCTGATTCATCCATTTTCGTGTTTTTTTAAATATGTACCGTTCTGGTTTGATGCTACCTCTATAATGATAAGTTCCTTTTTACATGCAAGTAGTGCATTAAATAAGCTCCTATCCTATCACATGATAGGAATTAAACTTTACCAAATTCCATCTTTTTTAACTATGTAGTGTGTCGATATTCCTTGATGCTTATCGCCTATTTTATAAATTTCAACTTCTTATTTTGTTTTTTATGTTCAAATTATCCACAGGAAAGGTGACTACTACCGGTACCTTGCTGAGTTCAAGACCGACCAGGAAAGGAAGGATGCTGCTGAACAGTCATTGAAGGGCTATGAGGCACGTTTTTTCTCTCCATAAAAGTATATAGATGCAGTTTTACACTTGTATATAGTACTAATTTTTGGTTTATTATCTTGTATGGGCGATTAACATTCTTTATTCGACATTTCTTTATTGATCTTTCGGTGTAGGCTGCTTCTGCTGCTGCAAATACAGACCTTCCTTCAACCCACCCAATCCGTCTTGGCCTGGCACTCAATTTCTCAGTTTTCTACTATGAGATTATGAATTCTCCCGAGAGGTAATGTTTATGCAACATCTCTATATATTCGTATTAAAAGTATTGTAACCAAATTGCATGAAGTCGACTTCATAACCAAATTGCATGAAGTCAACTTTATAAGTATTGTAACCAAATTGCATGCAGGGCCTGCCATTTGGCTAAACAAGCTTTTGATGAGGCAATTGCTGAGTTGGACTCCTTAAGTGAGGAATCTTACAAAGACAGCACCTTGATCATGCAGCTCTTGAGAGATAACCTCACTCTTTGGACCTCTGATTTACCCGAAGATGGAGGTATTCATACATTTCACCTTCAATCTTATATTCAGAGAAAAAAATAATTGAATCATCCGTAGGAATAGTGCATGTTTGATCCGCTTACCGGGTGTCACTTACCTTAGTGGATGAGCATGACAAGGACCAATAATTTTACCCGGTAAGAGGTATACCAAGGACTGATAATCTTATCCGGTAAGGAAGGAAGAAGACTTACCTTGTAAGCACTTACGGGGTAAAAAAATCTTACCAACAATCCGTTTTAATGACCGAGAATGTTACCCAATAAGATAAGTGAGGGTGGTGGCTTTTACCAATAAACGCTTAACTGACAAGTGTTTGGTAAACACTAAACAACCCCTATATCTACCTTATACTTGGTGCAAACAGAATTGATGAGAGAGTCATGGTTTTGGTTTCAGGTGATGAAAACCACCCGAAAGGCGAAGAATCGAAATCAGCTGAACCAGAGGTTAGTTAGCACATGGCAATAGGTTATAGTTTGTATGGAAACAACTAATGATGTAATCTTGCAGGAGAAGAAGCAGCAGCAGTGATGGGAGAAACTAGGAAAGCCCATGGTGGGCAGTAGGCATTGATAAGAGAGTATTATTGGTATGGGGTTATCTTTTTATACAAAAGGGAATCAATCCATGTTTTTGGTTTTGGATCTTGTTTCAGTTTCTCTTTGTTCTCATCTTACTACCTCTCATAAGAGCTTTTCATGTTGTTTCCATAAATGGAAATTTTATCATCCCATACAGAGATATCATTATTTTCAGACTTTCCTTTACCCAATTCTTATTATTTTTTTTAATGGAAATACCTAAAAATAACCCAAATACTAAGAAATTGCCGTATGGTCATCCTTTAGATCTTTTGCTTCACTTTAGGTTGATTGTAGGTGATGCGAGGAGAAATGGTGACAAGACTTGCAGAATATACGAATGACATTGATTTTTTCATCGTTATGATGTCTTGTTATAATTGTACAAAGTCCGAGCTAAATCATTGTTTAGCGGCCTTACTGTGAGGCTCTGAATTACCCATGGATGAGAATTTCTCTTGGATCATATGTTAGGTCCGTTTCCCACAAGAATCGACTATGACAAGAAGTTGTAACAACAAAGTTTTCAATAAGATACATCAACCTCATATTTCACATGTAGGCTTTCATTAGTAAAGAGTTTTGAAGAATCCTGTTAGCTTTGAGACTAAAATCAGAATTAGGATCAGTTCAAGATCCTTGGTGTCTACTATCGCGATCTCAAATATTTGAATTCTTAGAAGTCGGCTCTGAAACACCATGCATACCAGTATATCGTGTATGGTCACAAAGTTATCCTTACAAACTCATGCATGGTCCTTAATATACTCAGAACTAAGATATCCCAACTCGAGAACACTAAGCCATATGAGCAAACAAGAGCTCTAGAAAGAAAAAGCTTATAGAGTGAGCTATATACTTCGATAGAATTTCTTGAAGAGGCACAAGTAGGGTAGTAGATTTAATGTAGGGACCTGTAGCTAGTGTGAATAGGAAGACTTACGAGAGTAAGCACTGAAAAGGGTCAATCCCACACAAAATAGGAGTTTGTTTGGTTTTTTATTAAGTCTTGTAGAGATAAAGTTATTTGTGTTGATTAATTTGTCTGTTTAGATTGGAAAGGTGGTGATTTACAAAAATATCATTCTAAGGAATGTGAACATGAAGGCAGAGGTAGTGTTTGCAATAGAAACTTCCTGTCGGGATACATTGCCACAACACGATTCTCTTTCTACAAAAATTCTACGAAGAAATTGAATAATCAACTAATAAGTCGAATATGCAGCTTCCCTTCCTGGACCTGATGATGCACTGGAGACTCCAATACCAGGGGCGTTTTTGCTCTCCGAGCGCTACTATTCTCTACCGAGTCTGTCTTGATCTCTAGTGATGTTTATGTGTTTATCACCAGTGATGTCGATGTCTGTCCTTGGCGGCTGTGGGTCTGTTACTATTTTTGGCTGATCACCAATTCCACGTGCACAATCGAGATCGAGAGAGTTTAAGGAGAAGATTTTGAGAGAAGATTTTAAATTTGTAGAGAAGATTTTGAGAGAGTTTAGAGGGAAGATTTTAACCTTCCTATTTACCACCAACTATGCATTGATGAATATACATAGTGTACATGCATATATACATATATATATATATACATATATATATATACATATATATATATACATATATATATATATATATATATATATATATATGCAGGGTTAGGTTCATGAGAAAACTGTAAAAAAAACTGAAAAACTGAGGAATACCCTGGTAACCGTTCATCTATACCAGTAATTGAAATTGTTTCTTGGTTTTTATGCATGTGCGCATGTTATGCAAATGCATACCAGACAAATTGCTTACATGGATATGTGCATACCGTCCAAATGAACGGTTACCAAAGTGTTCCTCAGTTTTTCATTTTCTTTTTGCAGTTTTCCCCCTATGTATATATGCATTTATGCATGTACACTATGTATATTCATCAATCCATAATGAACGGTTCAAATAAGAAGGTTCAAATCTTCTCTACAAACTTAAAATCCTCTCTAAACTCTCAAAATCTTCTCTTTGAACTCTCTCAATCTCAATCGATGTTCTCAATTCGCTGCATGTAGAATGGATGATCAGCCAAAAATAGAAACGGACCCGCATCCGCCAGGGACGGAGACATTGACATCACCAGGAACATAACTGGAGATCAAGACAGACTCGATAGAAAATAGTCCCCCGGACCCAATACAAAGTAGCCCCTCGGAGAGCAAAATGCCCCTGGTCCCAGAGTCCCCACCGAATACCGGAACGAGAAGTGTCACGAACCCTAACGAGAGCCTCGATTTTGTGGACATATAGATCCCTCACATCATCAGGTCCAGGTAGGGAAGTTGCATATACGACCTATCAGTCGATTATTCAATTTCTTCGAAGACTTTTTGTAGAAAGAAAACCAGGTCGGGCAATGCATCCAGAAAGCTCCCGGGATGGATCCAAAATCTCCCGACAGGAAGTTTCTGTTGCAAACACTACCTCTGCCTTCATGCTCACATTCCTGAGAATTATATTTTTATAAAGTTCACATTCTTGATTTCCTGGGAATAAACTCATCCCACATTCTCACTTCATACCAAACAAACAAACACTCGAGTGAAAAAGCATCTAAAATACCTTTCAAATTAGAAAGAAATTCTTGCATGCCACAAGCAACAACATCAACACTTCGTAAGTTCCTAATAATTTTTAGATCTGTATTGCCCTACCATTATTTTGCCAAATCCCATCAACCTCGCTGCGCCCCTTTATGAGCACAAAGGAATACAAGAAAAATCAAAAAACTACGATCCTCATCAGTCATTACTACCAAAGGCGCTATAAATTGAGCACAAAACCAAGTAATTGACACAGGTTTGAAGATCTCACCAGCTGGCCAACACACGAGCAGATTAGGGGAACTCCGAAAACTGCGTAAGTAGTAGTAGTTCTTGGTAAGTGCCAAAATACAAGAGATGCCAAGCCCATCAGACGATACCTGCAATGCATTGTCCACAACCCTATCACATTCAAATAATGCCTGCTACAAGATCTTGCACTTTCAACCAAACCTATGAAGAGTTGATTCCTGGTTCTCAAAATATTTACGGTTCTTAATTGAACTTATATATATACAAAGCGGGAGGTTCGAATAAGATGACTAAATATCATGAGGATGTAAGAAGAGATAGTTAAGGGAAGGCTCATAGGTGAATCATTGAAAAAATCGGTTTGAAGATGCATATGTGAACCTATATGAATAATTGGTAACGTCGGTTTACATATGCATCTTCAAATAGATTTCTTTCGAATTTTTTCAATTATTGACATATGAACCTTCCCTTAACTTTTTCACGGTATTTAGCCTTCTTATTTGAACCGGCCCTATGTATGCATTTATATATATGTGTATAATATTAAGGGTTGGGTTCCAGTGAGAAGGGAAGTTATGGTGAGAAGCTTAAGAAGAGATTTCCACCCCTTGGATCAATCCTAATTGAATGTCAACACTAATGAGGTGCACCAAGATGTACCAAATCAATTCCCTTGTAAAGCAGAATTCATGAGTGGGCATGAGATTAAAAGTGATTAAGAATTTAGATCTCTTCTTACGCTTCTCACCATAATTTCCCTACTCACACGACCCTTCGCCTACATATTAATATACATATATAGACGAAGGATCGTGTGAGAATAGGAGTTAAAGTGAGAAGAATAAGAAGGGATCCGGACCCTTGATCGCTTTTAATCTCACCCCCATCCCAAGAATTGCGTATGATACAAAAATTGATCCGGTGCATCTAACAGTGTTGATCTTCAATTAGGATTGCTTTAAGGGTGGATATCCCTTCTTACGCTTCTCACCATAACTTCCATTCTCACCGGAACCAACCCTATATAAATGTGTGTGTATATATATATGCATGTATATATGTATATGTGTTTGCATGTATGAGAGACCCAAACTCACCATCCAAGCCCCTTTTTGAAGAGTGATAATGGTTATGAAGAGAGAGAATGCAAGTACCCGCATGTTCCTTTTACACAAGGAGATGGTGGTGAGTTTGATAGTCAATTAGATGGGTGTTATGGATTTGCCAAGAAGAAAATAAAAACCACACCCCTAAAAAGGAACAAGGAAAACAAATATAGACAAATTCTTCCAGAAACTACATATGATGAGCCAGCATTACTAAGATATATTGAATTAAGCTATTAAGGGTGTGTATGGTACGCGCAATAGGAGGGGATAGACAAAAACTTTCCCTACTTTTGATGCGACATTAAACTTGGATAAGACGGGACAGTGGGGGACACAAATGCACTTCATTTACCGTCAAAATAGGTGGAACAAAAATTACGGAGAAGAGACAATATTGGTAAATTACTAGACTACCCATGTCAAATTAAAACCTTAAAACCTTCCACAATTCTTTCACCTGCCTACCTCACTCTCTCACCCGTCCAGACAGCGTACCAATCGCACTCTAAAGGTACATGTAATTAATGAGGGTACCTTACATGTAAGAGCTTTGATGCAACGAGAGCTCTCTTGTGCCCAACTACCTCTTACGCGTACTCAGTGCTGAATTCAAGGTTGAATAGCAAGTCTCGGCGATTCTCTGTACCCAACCGGATTTTAAAATCTTTTGCGAAGGAATCCACTTTGTCATTACTTTCATCGTCCATCTCTCGGACACAACGTCTGCGAACCTTTTTCAGAATCTCCTTTGTTGGTTCAAACCCTGCGACCACCTGCTTGCAGTGGATGATAACATATTCTCATTATTTGATTGCATAAATCCTCAATCTACCCTTTAATAGAAATCGATAAGAAATATGGACACATCATTACCATGTCATTAACTGTGGAGAGTGCAGATTTTGGATCCCGCTTGATGAGATGAGCATCGATTAAAAGAGCATACGACTTTGCATTAGGCTTCACACCCAAACTTACCAAGTGTTCAAACACTTTAACTGCTTCATCTCTCTGCAAAAATAAAACATCATTTACAACCATAATAACCCATGAGATTTTTTTATAACTTCAATAGATCACGGGGTAAAGAATGGGCGTCGCATGGACATGCGCCATTATTAACCTTATGGAGCTTCCCAAATGCGCACAGGAGAGCATTATATGAATGGATGTCAGGAGTCAATCCGAAACTTGTCTCCATGGCGCTGAAAGTTTGATAGGCTCGATCAACATCCCATATATTCGCACACCCTAAAATAACACAGTTTAGTGCAGCAACAGACTTGTATGGAGGATCTGCCTTGCTCAAATTCTCTAGTTGATAATAAACCTAGGTAAAATAAGAACATCAAGTTAGCACAGATGTCATGAAAACCAAGTAAAACACCACAAAAATGAATGCAACACATACCGCATCTAAAGCTGCAAATCCGTTCTTCGAGCATGCCACAACCAATGGATATAAGGTGGTAAACGGAGAGAACATGTCTTCTTCAGCTTCTTTAGTAGAATCTTTATAAGATATCTCAAATTCATGCAAAGTACTGAAAGCCTTCTGCAAATTCCCCAATGAAGAATGGGCAAAGATCTTAGCAAGATAAGATTCTGGGCTGGGCACTTTCTTTTGGCGTAAAGAGCGTTTGAGGATTGCCCATGTGCCATCTAAGAGTTTAGAGTTATAATTTCTAGCAGCAGTTGTAAGTGCATTTACTACTAATCCTTCATCTACAGAAAGCAACACAGGTGGTCTTGCAATTTCTCCACGAGCAATCCATCTCGCCATGAACTCAAGACCATAATATGCTAACTCGCTATTATCCGCTTGCATTGCAACATCAATGATATAATTGCACAAATTCCAAGGTGGACACAAGGCTTTGTTTTGATCCATTTTCTGACAACAAAAGAAAATGCTACATCAGTTAAGAAAAAAACAATCGTAAGTCTACGACATTGGATATATTAACAAAGCTTGAAAGAAGAAACATACCTTACATCTCTCTATTATTGATACTAATGTATCCAGCTTTCCTGTTTTCACACAGCTGCTGACAAACTCTGTGAATACTTCAACTGACAGCATATACCCTGATTTTAAGGTTAAGTCAATGTACTTCAATGCAGCATCAATGTGATTTTGATTTAGCAGCAACAGAACAACCAGGTGATAGGACTCCTCATCAGGCGCACCTTTTGATTCTTTTCCAGATTGGATCATCCTGATACATGGAATTCAGATCCATTATAAACAGTTGATGGCTTGTGGGAACATAGACAAGTCTCTCAATCAAAAAGGCAAGAACTTGATAACTCAAATGTATCACTCAGTCACCCAAGATTCTAGATGGTGTAGGGCGAGCATGCCGGTGAGGTCAAAATCTCAAGGCTTAAGAGCCAAGGCATGGCTTAAATGCGCAAGGCTACATATCATATATATATATATATATATATATATATATATACACCAGCTAGAGGGTATTTTTTTGGTTTCAGAAGTATGTGGCTTCTTTATAAATGAGGTTTCAAGTACAAATTTCAAAAAATAAACCAATCATAATGGGAAAACTCCATGTTTACCACAAGAAATAAGGTTTCCTAGATGGTACTCCATTCTCTACTAGTTCTCCTACTTTTAGATTTTAGTGTCAAACCGTCTTTAACCATATCTGTAATTCCATTTGTATCTATAACACTTATTGTAGATTTTAATGTAGTTATCTATTTCTTTCTCAAAACTTAAATATGTTCATTTGTCAATTATACAAATATACAATTGATGCAGGTTTTTTATATACAAAGTCAAAGTAGGACTACTATAGAGCACAGAAGAGTAATACATGTCATAAATATTGTACTATATAACAGTTGATATCAGTATTATGCTTGAAAAGCCACTCAACATAACATCTACTCCAGTCAATTCCATGCAACAATTTCAGACCAAATACAATGTCTGTTCGCATTTGGCATTCGCCTACTAAGCTCGTATACTTGAATACACCTCAAAACCAAAAAATTCGGCATTTTGTAAAACATAATATTCTATGATATTGCTTTCTAACCACCATACCAAAGTTAAAAGACTAAAGTAGTAGTATTCAAACACACAATCCCACCATAGACGGCTAGAAATCTAACCTGAATTCCTTCCTTCTTTACATCCTTCAGTATCACAAACTCGAACTGCTAAGGGATCAATTGCACAAGTTCACAAACATTCAAATTTCAATGTGAACTATACTAATTTATTGTATGATTCTTTTCACAAGTACCATGTGAGGACAGTTTTTATACTTACAACTAAAGAAAGAGGGTACTTTACCCATTTTTGAAGTCAATTCATAGGCATAGCTAATAGGGCACTTAGGGGCTGTTTGGTTGGTTTTCCATTAAGTCTTGTATGGATAAAGTTGTCTTTGTGGATTGATTGTCTGTCTAGAACTCTAGATTAGGAAAGTTTTTGTTTGGAAGGGTTTTCTCAAAGATGGATGGAGCTCGTTTTTTAATTAGGAGGGACAGATTTTGAGAAAAACTTGGCTTTCTGCATAAAGCTCCCCCTAGAATCTTACAGAATAAGCCACTTTCTATATCATTAAGCCACTGCCAAACAGTCACAGTCATGTATACAGTCATGTATAGCTGACCGAATAAGCTGCGAGTCCCATTAAGCTACTAACAGATATGCCCTAATAAGATTTTGTTGCAGCTTTGTGTTTTATATTTGTTCCCACTTCCTACTGTAAGTAGGTCAGCAATGTCCCTCCTTTGAAATTCAAATTGTAGTTTTTATTTGGGGCTAATGGATTATGATTTTCACACGAATTGTTAAATGTACTGGCTACATGTTCAAACTTGCACAAACACAAAGACTTACAACATCAATAAACGAATCTAAATAAATTTGAAACAAGATCATCCATAGCTTACTGATCGATCAATTTCTCAGCAGCTTCAGATTCTTTAGCCTGATACATTGCCTTGAGCACCAAATTAAACGAAGCGGTGTTCGGTGCAATCGCGTAATCTTCCATTTGTGCAACAAGATCCAGCAACTCACCGGCAGAAGCTCCCATCATAAGGTTAGCCCTCAAGTAATGATTATACATGTTTGCATCAGGTTTGTTAGGCTTCCCGCTGTTATCCAACGACCTAATCCAAAACTCAAACAACTGCTTTATATCTGACCACTTTTGTGACGTCATCCAATCTGCAAACAAGTTCACGATCCCGTCACCATCTAGGGTTTGTGAAAGAGCCTCAATGCGAGAGGACGGATGTTGTTGCGAAAACCCTAGGGGGATAAGAGAAGAGGAGGATTGAGAGGACAGGTTCGGAATAGGGCTTCGCCAGTTCTCATTGTAGAGTGGGCTTCCGGTAGCGGGGTTCGGTGGTAGTGGAGTGGTAGAAGCCGGCCGCGATGGTGGTTCCTCGGCTAATTGAGCTTCTTGCGAGAGAAAGGCGTAGGTTGTGATGAATTTGGGGTTTAGGGTTTTGGAAAGAGGTCTCCATTTACGAGTTAAGATCGACATTGACGCCATTTTTTGAAGGTTTTTGCTGATCAGAGTGCAGTCATGTAGCTAATAAACAGTGATTGGTGTTGCTAGGGTTCTCGTTTTAATTTGTCGAGTGCGAAGGTGGTTTAGTTAGATTGCCATAATAACAAGGACCTTATTAATATTCTTTCAGAGTTGGATGGTCTTATGAAATATCATGGATTTAAGGTGCGGTTGGTACATCGGACAGAACAGGACAGGAATTTTTGTCTTTTTTGACATTATTTTGATATGGAATAGAGTGGAATAAAGTGAAACAGGTCTGTTCCACCTCTACCCCATGAAATATGGTAAAACAAAGTGTAACAGACTTATATTTTATCAATATAACCTCAAAATAAAATTTAATTTTCTTCTAAAACATCAAATACGTTTTTTTTACATTTTATTCATTCTTTAAATTTTATTTATTGTATTTTATGTTTCTTAAACTTTCGTTTTACTTTCCTCAAAATATTATTTTTATACGTTTTCTTTATTTTTATTAATTTATGTAATTTATTATATATTAATAATAAAAAAACAATGTAGAAAATAGATAAAAATAAAAATTGAAAACTAAATAAACTTTTTATTTTGTGTCATTTTAATTGTTTTGACGAAAACTTTCAAATAATATATTTTATTATAAAAAATAATTATTATTTTATCATAATTTAATAAATTACCTACATTGATTACAATAAACAACTCATTAAGGGTAAATTGGTCATTTTACTTGCTCTACTATGTCCAATTTTATCTTACCAAACGTTAAATAATTGTTCTATCCTATCATGTCCTGTTTTGTTCTGTCATGTCCCTGTCTGGACACCAGACACACCATAAATGATTGTTTTTGATATCATAAAAATTGAATTTTCCAAGGATAGTTTTCTTTATGCTACTAAAGTGAATATATAAAAATTGGTCTTTTTGCAATGCTTTTGTACATAAGGGTTATTAAGCCTTTTTTGGGTTTTATATCAGGCTCGACTGCAACTAAAATTTGAGTTTTATCGGGTATGGTCCAATGTCAGACTCGAGGTTATTAGATCGGGATTGGCCAAGATTAATTCTCACATTTTCTTGTGATAGCATATATAACCACAAGATGAGCCCACAAATCTTGATTTACGGGATTCCCTATGAATCTTTTCAAACAATTATATGCACCAACCATTAAATTAGGAACACAAACAACAAATTTAAGTTTTTGAACTAATTTTTTAAATGAAAAAACCATCAAACTTTATCATTTTGAATGATTAAGGTGTCGTTTACCAAACGCTAGCGCTTACCAAGTCACTTTACTTTACCATATGAATATGGCAAGGACTAAAAATCTTACCCAGTAAGAGCGAATGCAAGAATCGAGAGTCTTACACGGTAAATGAAGACGAAGGCTCTAGCGCTTACCAGGATAAATCGTTGCATACAATGTATTTTAGTAAATAAAATCTTGTCCGGTAAGTAAGCGATAGTGTTGAATTTTACTTGTAAGTGCTTACCGGATAACTGTTTAAGGTAAACGGCCCCTAAGTCTTTGAACTAATTTTTTAATGAAAAAGACCATTAGACTTTTCCCACTTTCAATGATCAAGTCTCTGGATATTTTTTTTTGTAAAAAATAGACCATCGAACTTTTAAAAATTGGTTACCCATATTTTCTTAACAAAAAAACATATGTGTAACCGACTAAGAAAGTTCAAAGTAAAAAAACCAAATCAGTTTTACCGTTTCTAAATTCTACACTCTTTAAACCCATACAAAAAATGGTATCACTCCCCTCTTCACTCATTGTCATCTCATCGTTGTTTGTTCTCCATATTAACTATCACACTTTTGGCCCCTCTCATTAATCTCCCTCTTTTTGATATACTTTTATAGGGTTACAAGTACTTTTACTTTAAGATTTTTTTAGCCGAATATAAGTAGTTTTTTTGGTTAAAAATATGACAATCTCTAATTTTTAAAAATTCGATGGTTTATTTTATTTTATATATATATAAATTTAATGATTTTTTATTTAAAAAAATAGTTTGAATTTTTAATCATTGATAATGAAAATTTTTAATAATTTTTTTATTCAAAAAATGATGTGAAAGGAGAAATAAAAGATAGTTGCCAAACGCCAAGTACCGGTCAGCACTCAGCAGTAGCAGTACCTTGATATGGGTCTAAAATGGATTAAATGATTGTTGTCAGACAATAGCAAAGCCCAGGCGCTCAAATGGGCTTTTTCAAGAAAAGGGAATTTTCATCGTTTAATAAAAATTCTTAAAAATTATTTTATATATAAAATATTGATTATTAATATATATTATTTAAAATTAAATATTATACATAAATTATGTATAAATATAATTTATTAAAACTTCATATTTGAATTCATATAATTAACTATAGATAAATATAATTAAGTAGAAGATAAACATTACATTTTAAATATAAAAAATCTAAAATATAATTATGATAGTCACTGACTTCTAACAAAATACTTAATTATTATCTTTATAAAAAAATTATATTACTAAACCAAAAAAATAGAAATAAAGAAATACACAAAAAATGAATAAATTTTAAATAGTTAGTTTGGTACTAATATCAATATTTTCTTTTTCAATTCTTTATGATATCTCCATATTTATATTTCATTAAAAAAACAGTATCGCTTTCTCAAAACCACATAAAACTGTATTATAACATCGACTGAGACAAAAAAAAAACACAAAACATTAAAATTCAAATGTATCTCGTTGTATTGTGCAAGTACCCTTCTAATTTCAATAATTAATTCATCATATTCTATCTGTACAGATGCTTAAATTTTCATGAATCAAACAAATCTCACTTGTTGGTTTCATTCATATCTGGAAAACCCCATAAATGTAACCCTTAATTTTGGAGAATTGTGATTTTGTACTTTAAATAAAACCAACTTTTCTTTTCTTTTATTTATATAAACCACACATTCGTTCTACTCTCTTTGATTAAGGTTACATATGCTTAGATCTTTTAATGAAATAACTGATGGTCCGTTTGGTTTCAGCACCTCTTAAATGATAAGTCATGAACCATCACTCCTCAATGTACGGTTTACTTTTACAAGTCCCGTAACAAAAATGAAACAGAACTAAGTTTCATTTTCACATATATTTATCTGATAAAAACTTATTTGATAAAAACTGATGTAAAATTACATTTTAACCCTTTTTTAGGAAGGGGTGTATCTATTACACCCATTCATCCATTTTCCCTTTGTGGTAGTGTTGGCTTCGTAAGATTCCCTAGTTAAAAAAAGAGCACTAAATCTAAATTTTCAAGAAGCTAATCAATCATTCACAAGTGAATTAATGTAAAAGCCACCTCCCAAATTTTGGCATATTTTCTAGAATACTTCCAAGGTGTATTATTTCACTTTTTGTCCCCCTTTTTAAATGTATCATATTCCCCTTTTTGCTATTTTAATTTATCCCTTATTTTATGTATTTCCCACCATTAAAAAAATAATCCATTTAATTAAAAATAAAAAGAGCTCATCTCAATGGCATGATTCTTGCATAAATTATATATTTTATATAAAAAAAACTATGTCTTGTAGCTTAATTGGGACATTTTATATTAATTATGTAGTATGTAGTAAATCAGCATAGATTATTTCAAAAAATATATATTTTTACAGACTGTACGAGAAATATAGGAAAAAATGTATACTTTATGTTAATATTTTCATCTTGTTGTGGAATTATGATCTCCCATATCAATATGTTTCAATGTATTCTAAGCTGGTATATATAGGGAAGAGTTTAAACGAGCATGGGCGGACCTGGTTAGGTGCCATGAGTGGCACGTGTCACCGTATCATTTCTCCGCCGAAGAGTAAAAAATTTAGGTTTCGTGAACGGTGCAACCATATTAATTTGTTGTGTGTCACCGTATGTATTTTGAAACTACAATGAGAACAAGTTTTATTTGGTAAAGTTGGTTTGCAAAGCTTTTATTCCACCCCACACCCAAGTTCGAATCATGTTAGTGTCATTTTCTTAATCAAACGGTGCCACCGTTTGAAAAAAATTTTGTATATTTGTTTCTTATAGTCAAACGGTGCCACCGTATGAAAAAAATATGTATATTTGTTTCTTATAGTCAAACGGTGTCACCATTTGAAAAAAAAAATTCTATATTTTTTTCTTATGGTCAAATGGTGCCACAGTTTAAAAAAAAATCTGGGTCCGTCCCTGTAAACGAGATCGAACATCAATGTTTTACGAAAAATGCGAAAACACTTTGGGCCTCCAAATTAATTAACAAATAATAAAAAATAGAATAAATGAAAATAAATTAATATTTATTACTAATTTTTTTTCCTGTATTTATCTTTATCCCTTGAATTTTGTTATTATAATCGGAAATTTTTTATGTCGATACGTTCATTATTTATAATGATGTGATAATGATCTGATTTTGTGGTGATAATAATGTGATAATGATTAGATAAATCGAAGATTGTTTATGCTGTGATTTTGATATAATAATTATCTAATTATTATTGTTGTGATGGTGATATGATAATGTTGTAATAATAAAAAACCAACGATGATATCATGTCTATATTAGTCGACATATCTATTCATTGTGTGATTTTGCTGTGAAAATTATTTGATACCGGTTATCGTATTATTTGTATGTGATTTTAGAGATAAGATGCCACAGAAATTACAGATAAATACGAAATCAGTCACATGATCGTTCTTAATTAATTACTTTATTTTCTTTTAATTTTAATTGTGGGTTAAATATTTGAAAACCTATAAATGTTCTCGTATTCTCGTAAAACATAATTGTTCTCGTTTGAACCTCTATCTATATATGTATACACACACATATATCAACAATCAAAATAAAACCACCAAATGTTACAAACTCATGAAAATCAATCTAAATCATTCAATAGTTGGATATTAAATTATGTTTGATATTGTGTCATGTTTTTTTTTCTCGTGTGTATGTGTCATATATAAACGTATTTTCGTGTGTTTTTCACATGCAAAACAATTATGAATGTTCTATATATGAAACAAAACCGTAGATTTATATGTATGTGTGTGTGTGTGCGTGCGCGTGCGCACACGTGCACACACGTGCACTTGTCTTTGAATGTGTGTCTATATACACACAATCATATTTAAACAGCCAAAGACGTGACAGAATTAGAGTCAATGAACATGCATCAAACGCTACACGTTTGTTTTTTATACTTTATACTTAAATTTATTGGCAAAAATCTTTTGTTTTTTCTTAACCCAACTATTTTGCCTCATAATTAAAATCTATGTTAAAAACTAAAAGAACTTTGTTGGGTCACCTATTGATTTGGTGATGACCCACTGATCTGTTCCT
>NC_037540.1:3727190-3728589 GCF_001531365.2 Cynara cardunculus var. scolymus
GTTAGCCAGACTCAGTCACCGTGTTGAGTCCGATTATGATCTTCTCGGCGGTCTTCATCGCGGTGTCTCCCGTCTGCTTCGTGCCACATGTGCTCCTTATCGTCGTGCTCCTGCTTATGTGCCTTCCCCACCTGCCGACGTGGAGGGTCCTTCTGTACCTGCTGCTGAGCCTTCCCCTGTTCCCACTGAGGGGGAGAAGACAGTTGATCCGGCTACCAGTGTCAACGGGGATGACGACTCTTCTTCTGCTTCTTCTACTTCTTCATCCTCAGCTRAGTCAGCTGGTGATGCTCCTATTGAGGGGGAGCTACTAGTCCWTGATGATAGAGCYACAGCAACTRTTGAGGGGGAGCCACCATGTTCTATGCCTTCGGTATCTGTTGAGGTTGGTACTATCCCTTCTTCTCAAGATGATGTTCTGATTACTTCTGGGGACTTAGTCCCAACTCATAGAGAAGGAAAGGCACCGATGACMATAGATGAAGAAGCTGCTGCAGCTAAAGCAGCTAAATGTGCCAGACATCAATCTGAAGTCCCTACAGCAGACAGACTTGTGCTTMAAGCTTCAGTTCCTCAAGAAACCGATCTCCAGCTTCTAGGTATTTCCTCTGAGGATGCGRCCAACTCAATTGYTCTTCAAAAGCAATTTGAGGAAGCCAACAGATCTCATACCTTGGTCCCACAATCTGAGTCTGATGAAACCAAAGAAAAAAGAATTAAATGGTTTAATGACTCGATTATCCGACGCTACACTACTAGTCGAATCGTCAATGCCAGAATCAAAGGTCCTCAAAAATTGACCTATGATTCCAATCTGATCCTTTTGATTATTGGTCGAGAAAACGGAGCAGTGAGGACAGAAAAGCTGTCTTGGATCCAYTCCTACGGTCTTACTGAGTGGATGGAGATCATCAAGTTTCTCAACAAAAGCAGAAGTATGTATAARGAATATGTCTTGACTCATCTGTATCGCCTTCTCAAAAGGATACAGATGATAAAGATACATTACAAGCTGCCTTCCCCTCCACAACTCTCATTTCTTAAACAAGTGTTAAGCAAAGCTGGCTCTTCAAAATCTGCTTCTGCCTCTGCCTCGAAGACCATCAAGAATCAAGACTCACTCATTCAGAAACTATCAAAGGAAGGTAAGGCTCCTGATGTCTCACATCTWGATCTTACCCTTCCTTCAGATGTTTGTCATCCGGAAGGAACTATCTTGTCCGSTCCTGAGCATGGAATATTCTTCTGGGACGCAAGTAGTTGCCTTCGATTCTTCCGAGCTTCTGAGATATCTATAGCTGATTCTCAGCTACTGCGCGTGATACTGAGTGTCATCAAAATTGGTGAAGCCGGAAGAGTCTTCTATACCCTGATCTCGGATGAACTGAAGAGAAGAGAT
>NC_037540.1:3729894-3744736 GCF_001531365.2 Cynara cardunculus var. scolymus
AAAAAAATCTGTGTAATTGTATTCAACCCCCCCTTCTACAATTACTTTCTGTTTATTGCCTTACCCTTCGGGACTAACAAACTTGATATCTTTATAATATTATTATGAAATTGATGTTTTTTAGTTATCTGAGTGTTTGAATATTTGTTTATTCCAGTATGTTATGTTTTTTTTAATTAACATGGACATCCAACCCACTATGTGAGCCGACTAATCCCAGGACGACCACCTACTTTGTAAAT
Source organism: Cynara cardunculus var. scolymus (assembly GCF_001531365.2). Taxonomy (NCBI): domain Eukaryota; kingdom Viridiplantae; phylum Streptophyta; class Magnoliopsida; order Asterales; family Asteraceae; genus Cynara; species Cynara cardunculus. The sequence continues at coordinate 3,730,137 of NC_037540.1, forward strand.
AGTCCGGAGTCACCGCATTTAAACCTCCGTGACCACAAGGGGATTTTAATTTAATATAGTTAATATCCTTATATAAGAAAAAAGTGCATCTTATAAATTGGAGTAAAAAATCACTGATTAAAAATAAAAAATACACCTTTAAGTTTGATGCATATACAATCATAGAATTATATGATAAAATCCATTTCAAGACCCTTAATCCTTAACTTTTGTTTCACCTTATTCCCTTCTATATAAAACTATATATGATTATACGTTTCGACCAATTACATCCCTGTTTGTAACCAAAAACAAAGCCCAATATCTACTAATACGAGAATCGTTCAAACTGTACTGATTGGATGTCATGTCGACCCTTTTTCCGCCCGTATGCTTTTCAACTGAAATCCAGACAAAAAGATGAAGTTGAATATCGTATAATCTTCTTTAATTACCATGAATACTAAAGAGGTGTTTGGTTAAAGGTATTGAACAATAATTAATGGAAATAAAAATAAACGAAATTGTTTTGTATTATCTATATTATGTTATAAAACATTTGATAAAAACTCTTAAAAACAATTTTTCATGCATAAAGTACTGTTTATTTATGTATATTACTTAAAAATCAAGATTACTAGTATAAAGTGTATGGGTACATCAAGCTTTATGTTTAAATTCGTGTAACCAACTGCAGATAAACATAATCAAATACATAATAAGATAATCATCGAGTTATAACAGAATACTTAATTATTATCTTAAAAATTTATTTTATTAACCCAAAAATACTTAGTTCGTTATTAAACTTCAATTAAATTATAATAAAAAATCAAATTAAAACAAATTACACAAAAACGAACTTTTAAATAGTTAATTTGATACTAATATCGCTTATTTTTTCAAAATTTTATAATTTTTTTAAATTTATATTTCATTCCAAAATAAAAACATTTTTTTTTCTCAAAACCACATAGAATCACATTATATCATTAATACACCCAAAATATAAAATAAAATATTAAAATCAAAATATATCTCATTACATTACACGAGTACAACTTTTAATATAACATAATGAGCTCATTCTTCCATAATTATTAGTTTAAAAAAATATATTATATCAATTATTATTTATTTTCCTTGGCCTAATATTGCCAAAAAAAATACATAAAATAAAATGGATATATAAAATAAAATGGATACATGAAGGTAGCATGTGAAACCAAATAGGTAGCATCTACATAGACATGACATCAAATAATAGATGTTCAACACTATCAAACAAGTAGGAAGAATAGGAAGGTGTTTGTTGTCAATTTTATATTTTAATTATTTTAATATTTAATATTAATAAATAATATATAAACATTTTTTTTACTTCAATAATGGACAAAGTGAGTGAATTAAATATTAGTGTAGTGTGTCTTACTCATCAATTTCCCCTTTTTTTTTTTTTTATAAAATACATTTTTAATAGCAATATAATAAATGTTGCTCTAATTTTTAAGGTAAAATTGGGAAAAATGATTGACTGTGGGAATTTGCATTTTGGGTATTAAAATGTATTTTAAATATTTAATTTTTTAATTAAGTACTTTTTTGTTTTATAAATAAATAATTATTTTAAAAAATAATTTAATTTTCATTCTATCTAATTATGAGATGGAGAGAATTTATCTCTCTATAATTAAAGATAAAATCATTTCTTATTAATTAAAATATATAATAATTATATATTTCTAAAATTTTACGTCTTCTTTATTATACACATCTATTTTTAAAAGGGAAAAAATATACTTAAAGGGTAAAAGTATAATTAAATGGTACAAAAGGAATGATGGCAACGTTTGCGGGCCGGATAAAAAACAAAATAACTCGAATGTGTTAAAAGAAAAAGGAAAGTGGCTGTTTGGTAGGGTGATTAAAACCCCGATAAATCCAAGTCAATCCAATATGAAATAATTCAATTCAAAGTAATCTGATGTCTAATCGAGTTATAAAAATTGTAAAATCATAGATATTTGGTTGATATTGAGTTATTATTATTTAAACCCAATCCAAACCGATGAATCCGATCAATCCAACCCGAAGCAATCCGATGTCTAATCGAGTTGTAAAAATTGTCAAACCGTATGTATTGGGTTGATATTGGGTTACTATTATTTGAACTCAACCCAACTCGATAAATCCGATATCCTTTTATTTCTTGGATTTAATATGATTGTTGAATTTATATTAATATATACATTAGACAATTACACTTATCATATATAATTTTCATATACACATATTTTCAATCTATTTACATCTTTATATAACTCATTCATATATATATGTTCTGAACATATATATGTAAATTAAGAAAATTAATTGAATGTGATATACGTAAAAAATATGGATAAGTTGTATCAAATGGTTGACGATTAAAAAGAAACTATGAGTAGAAAAATAACATATTCAAGGTTAGAATAATATTCCAATGTACCAAAGTATCAACCCGACCAACCCATACATGTTGGGTTGCACTTTGTTTTGAGTTGGGTTGAGTTCAGATTTTTCAAACCACAAACATTGGGTTGGGTTGTTCAAATGTCTTCAACCTAACCATGAACACCCCTACTGTTTTGTTCATGTTAGAGAATGGAAATGACTTTTCATTCCCGTTGTTTAACTTGGAATGAGAATTTATTTATTATATTATATAAAATCGAATAATTTTTTTATTATAATTTCTATTAATTATTAATTAATATTTTTAACCAAACACCTCCCTAAAATGCGATTTGGAATTCTTGTGGGGATGCCTAACATGGATGCATTCACAATCTTTACTAATTTGCCCAAACAACTTTCAACAAAACAGATTTGTAATTGCTTATAAATGGAAATGGAATTCTTTTTTCATATAAAAAACATTGTCATTTATATATGTTATCTTAACAATTATTTGGCATATTTTATTTGGTAATAAAAATACTCATAAAAATGAAAATGGTATTTATTAAAGAGTTTTTAACAACTTTTTATTTTTATATAGTATAGATAATTATTTATAAGTATCTAAAATCTTTATAAAAACATAAATAACTTTTGCTATAAATTAAAATCAAATAATATCAAAACATATGTAATTACAATAATGGACTGATGGTTGGTTTTGAATTATGAAATTTAAAAACGTTATTAGCATGTATAACGATAAAGTCACAGGAGTTTTGATGATTTAGAAAAAAGTCAAAGTTATGAAGAGTTAAGCCGGTTATTATTAAAAAAATGTGAATATCCACAAAATATAGAGATAATAGTTACGGCGTTACATTTAGATTATAAAGATTTTATTTGATATATTTTGAAGCTAAAATTATATATTTGTTGACAATCGACATAAATTCTTGATACATCTTTTTCATGACAATGTGATATATCACCAATTAATCATTTCCGACGTCTAGCTCAGTTGATTAAAGGGCGAGTGAGACGATTTTGTTTAAATACAAAACAAGTATCGGGTTTGATTCTGAGTCCAGAACACCCTGCTAGCCTCAACCATTGAACGAGACAAAGAAATACTGGCATACTTAAAGCAGGTTCCGTATAAGACCGATTATGATTACTTGAAATCAAACTTTTTCCCCAAATTCCGTATTTGTTTCGAGGAAAAACATTTAAGTAATAGAAAATTGACTGAATGACCATTCTTTTTCTCATCAATTGGTCTTCTAATTATTTTTATTTCGATTTTACCTAAATGTCACCATCTCTAGTTAGTTTTAGGGGGGTAAGGATGAACTACCGTATCCCACCCGTGTTCTAGTTAGTTTCACATAAGGACACATCAATATAGGATAAATGTATTATGTTATGTCATGTCCCACCCTGTTTAACGTACCAAATACAGCTTAAAAAACAAAAAAAATTACAGTTAAAATTTCCCTTTTAACTAATTTAACATTTGTAGCTTTACGAGGAACAGAGCGTACAGCAAAGATATATACACGTACCACCCCCACCCACCTTTTCACCGTCGGGCTTCTTGTCTAAAAAAACAGAATTGCCACTCTCTCTCTCTCTCTCTCTCTCTGCATTTCTAGCTTGAAACCCACACCTTTTGAACACCACAATCCGTCATAATTAAGTCACTATCTCAGAAATCTGGCTACAACCATGGCTCTTTTTGCACTTTCCATGGTGGTTCTCTCGGCCATGGCTGGCTATTCAAGTAAGATCCCTTTGTTTTCTTGCCTTTTCCTCAAAAAGGGTTTTTCATTTTAGGTTTGTTCTCAAATGGGTTTCTCTCAGATTCCTTTTTCGACCTTTCAATCGACATCTTTTTATGTGGGGTTTTCAACAGGTGCAGATTATTGTGTATGCAACTCTGGATTAAGTGATGCAGTTCTTCAAAAAAACATAGATTATGCTTGTGGAAATGGTGCAGATTGTACTCAAATCCTTCAAAATGGTGCTTGTTACAACCCTAATACAGTCAAAGATCACTGCAATTATGCTGTCAATAGCTATTATCAAAGGAAAAGCCAAGGTCCAGGGACATGTGTGTTCTCAAACACAGCCAGCACTACCCCAACAGCCCCACCTGGCAAGTCTTTCTTGATCTTAAATCCATTTTCTGGAAGAAAAACATGAACCAAGAATTGTAACCCAAAAAGTCCCCAAAATAATAACACCAAATCCACAGAAAACCATGCAATAAGGACTTGTACCTTATGTAGTAATGGAAATTTTACACCAACTTCACACTCAAAAGTTCCCTTTCTGGGCTAATCTTTTTTCTCAGAGCAATGATCTCAAAATCAAGAGAGATATTCTATATTCTATAATGACTTGTACATTGTGCAATGAATGTTGTACATTGTAGTCTTGTCAATTTCAGAACAATGGGGCTAGCCTTTTTGTTTTTGATCCATCTTCTTTCTCTAGCCTTATTGTTGTTCTTTCTTGTTGATTTACAGGTGCAACTTCTGCTTGTTATGCTGGGAATCCAAGGTGTGTTTTCTAACCCTCCACCTTCATTATTTACCTTCCATTTTTACCATCTTTTCCATTTTTACCATCTTCATAAATAGATCTTGCCCTTTTTTTACCATTTTTATATTGAATTTCTTAATTTCTCATCATTTTTGGATTTAAAGTTTTATGGGTATGTTTCTTTATGCAATATACATAAAGAAAGATCTCAATTTTACTGTTTTTGTGTGTTTAAATTTGTTTTTTTCTCAACTAAAAAGGTTAAAGAAATAAAGAGAGGATACTTTTTGGTTGATCTAAAGATTTATTCGTAGAAGGGTGTGATTTCAGATTCCAAGAAGCTCATCTTTCTTGGTGTGGCACATCTTTCCAGAGGAGAAATTCCAAAATTCAGAGCAATGTACAAGTTTCTAGGCATAATGCACAAGTGACTAGAGCATCATTGTTTTGGTTTTGGAACTTTTAGCTCTGGAAAGGAATCACCTTTTTTTTTGTTTGGTGTCTGTGGTTGAAGAGGGCTTCTCACTTGACTTGAAAGTTTCACAATTATTTAGAGCTAGAATGCCAAATTATGCATTAAAAACTGTATTATGCACTAAAGCTGGCCTTCAATAATGATTTGGTAGATCCAGCATGGTAAATTAGGTACTTTTTATCCACTCCTTTATGAGGTGTCAAGATGTTGATATCTCATATGTTTGTTTGTTCCTATTTTTTGATAATATACCAAGCAAAGGTCATGTTAGGTCACATTGTCCTTTCAAATATCATATATACATACATATATATATATATATACATACATATATATATATACATACATATATATACATATACATACAGGAAACAATGATTATATTAGGAAACTATACAGACCAATAATCAATGATTATATTAGAAAACAATAGAGATATTTATAAACAATTATCATGATTCATTATATATATATATATATATATATATATATATATATGAAAGATGATAAGGTTCATTCATTATGATCATGGCTTTAGATTAGAAAACAAAATGAAGTCATATATTTATCAGACTAGAACGACAACTAAGATTGGTTTGTATGGCTTGTTAGAATTGGATGATTTGTGAATGAAACATGCCCTATATATATATAGAGGGTAACCGTCGGTTTCTAGGTGGATTTGTGTGCACATTAGCTCTGAAGATAAGAGCCAGAAAAATTCAATGGGCCCTAAAGATAACAGCCAGGAAAATCCTATGGGCCCTAAAGATAACGGTCTGGAAAATCCCATGGACCCGACCCTAAAGATGACAAGCATGAAAATCGACTCAAGGCCTGACCTTTGTTTGTCGATTGAGCTGGCCCATTTCATTTCGTATATTCGAGTATTGTCAAGTACAGATAATAGCGAATATGAATTAATGGGCAGGAAAGAAAATCCATCTTTAACTTTTTGGTCAAATGGGCCCCAGCTAAAATAATTACAACTGCTAAAATGATACTTTATTAGGGAGTACTAAAAAGATAAGAAGTATCATTTTTACCCTAATAGGAAATAGTAGAAAAGAAAATTCAACTTTGACTTTTGTGGTCAAAGGATCCTTTTTTAATGTCCCATCTTAGTCTAAATGTTCTAATCAAACGTGAGACAACTAGTTTTTTGTTATATCCTATTTTGCTCCGCGTACCAGACACACGTATCCTAAGTTTGTGTAGTTGGAGTAGGATAATTCATTATTCGCAGCCTTATGGTAAAACTTTCTATTTTTAGAAATTTGCCATTTCTGATTTCTCCTTGTGATTCTTGATTTCTGCAGCTCTTCAACCCCAACAACCTCATCACCACCTGGGACTGGGACCGGAACCCCTGGGACTGGGACTGGGACCGGGACCGGAACCCCTGGGACTGGGACTGGAACCGGAACCGGAACTAGAACCCCTGGGACCGGGACTGGAACTGGAACTGGAACTGGAACCGGAACTGGCATGGGCACAGGGACAGGGATGAACCCATCATTTGGACTTGGGCCGTCAGGAACAAGTGGTAGCACCGATACCAGTGATGGTGCGTCTGCCAACTCATTGATCGCTTTACTGACTCTTATGGTTCCAGGGTTGATCTTGTGGTTAAGGTTGATATAATGGGTTTGTCTTGTTATGATGTGTGGTGGGGATGGATCCTGTTGTAATTTACACGGTGGGTGGTCGGGTGGGGTGGGTAGTAGGGAATCGATGGATCGATGAATATGGGCAATTTTTTTGCTGTCTACTTTTTGTATTGTGGGGAATTTATGCCTTTTGAAATGAGGTTGTCAGCTGTGAATGGGTGTTTTGTGGGGGTACTAGTAATCTTTTCTTGATTCCTTTTAGATTTTTCACCTTTTGTGTATCTGAAAGGTTCTTTTCTTTTCTTTCTTTGAAAGTAGCTTCTATAACTACTAATTAGTATTCTATGGGGTTGATGCATGATGGTACAAGTTTTAATGCAAAGGGGACAACTTTTGATAGTCCATATTGTTGTCCTCAAAGTGTATGTATAGCCATGTGGCACATGTGGTTTGTTGGTTTAATTAGTTTTTTTTGGGTTGTTTGACAGTTGCTGAATGGTTTGGTGCAGAATGATTAAGAGGTTTTTTATGATATGTTGCGAAATGAAATATGATTGTTTGGTAATTATTTACAATGAAATTAGGGCGTTGAATGGTTAAGGGAGACACATGATACAAAATCGTTTAAAGGGTTTTAGAACCATGTTCGCCTCTTAACAATTCAAATGTTGTTTCTTAATGGAACTATTAAGAGGTAAACAAACAACTTATAATGGTAAGACTTTTCAATAAAACATCCATTCGTCCAAAGTGAGTACTTGCTAACTTTCCATTTAGTATGTCATTGAACATTTTAAGAAAAGACGAGTATCGGAGAAAAATGAGATCTTCCACGGTTTATTTATCCCTTGTTGGGCACCCGCAATTTCTCTTACGAGGAAAGCCACAAATGAGACATCGGACTCATCATCGTCGTCGATGTAGGCAATAGTGATTCATCTTTATGCAGATTGCATTGGTATCCATATTCGTATCTTCAAGTTTCTGTGTAAGATTAAAGGCTTGTTTGTTAGCAGTTTAATTAACTTAGGGGCCGTTTACCTAATGGCTTACCCGGTAAGCGCTTACCATTAAGAGTCTACACTATAATTTATTTTATTGAGGTTCGATTGTAGTACATCAAAACGTATTTGCAACAATTTACCTGGTAAGCGCTTACCCGGCTAAGACTCCTCATTCTTATCATCGCTCTTACCGGATAAGATTCTTGTCCCTTGCCATGTTCATCCGGTAAGGAAAATTGCCCAGTAAGTACTTATCGGGTAAGCGTTTAGTAAACGGCCCCTTAATGAGATTCGCAACTTATGCGGCTATATATATATATATATATATATATATATATATATATATATATATATATATATATGACTGTTTGATGGTGACTTAATGATGTAGAAAGTGATTTGTTCAATAAGCTTCTAGATGAGAGCTTTATGTAGAAAACCAAGATTTTTTTCGAACCTGCCTCTCCCAACTAAAAAACACAATTCTTTTATCTATGAAAAACTTTCCTAAACAAAAATCTTCACAATCTATACAGACAAATTAATCAACAGAAACATCTTTATTCATACTGAACTTAATGAAAAACCAACCAAACAGTCGTAAGATGATATCTTTACAAAATGCACACTAGGGGATCATGAAGACTTTTCTTTTAGACTCTTTTTGAACACATTTGTACAGACTCGATGAGTTCGATAGCATTTCGATAGTTAATCGATATAGTTTTAAAATTCAATATGCATTAGATTGACGTTTTTGGCACCAATTAAACGTTGGTAACATACGCTCATAAAAGGTTCGATCAACTTGCATCCACGACACACGACACAATAACAATACAATACAATACAAACTCTCTGGGAATGCTAACAACCAACTAGAATGGACGAACTAAAATCTTGTCCTCCCGCTCGCACAATTTAGGAAGAGTGTAGCACGGCTCGCGTGGTGCAAATTCCGTGATCAAGGCTGCGGCAGCATGTGGTTTTTCGACATGTGGGATGTGACCGCAATTTGGTATAAGCCGAATGATGCCGTTTTGGAGGTCACAATGCAATCTCTATATCATTTAAGAAAACATTAACCGGTGACGAATATTATTCGACTTTAACAACGGCAAAAGCAGCTTCAGAAAACTAACCACTGCAAGTTTGTTGTCGATGATTCGATCATTTTCTCCCCATATTATAAGCGTTTTATTCAGCACCTGGTAAGCAAAGCATAAAGCATTTGTAACCAACGACTATTCATGATGAATAACATTAACAATATTGTAGGGTTATTCATCATGAATATATGAATAATTAAAATTGCATGATACATTCATAATGAATAATGTAATAATATTCATGAATACTTTAGGGTTATTCATCATGAATAGTAAATAAAATAGTTTGGTTTCCAGATAAACTACAGACTGCAAATTCTTTGCATCATAAACTGAAGTCTAACGAACGATTTCGAATGCATTTTCAAAATCCCGATTCAGTCTTTCCCTAAGAAATATCTACGAATTCCGTTTTCAGACAAAATAACATCTCAAAATGCATATAGAAGTGCAGAATCATAACAAACCTGCTTAATAAGGGCAGACACATTGTATCCCCCACTGCTCATAAAATCAACTGTTGCATCTTCCCACCAAGGTAACAGACAATGTAATTGAGCAATCTAGAACACCAACAGAAACCGATTTTAGAAAATAACAATAACAACACTTCGGATTTACACGAAATCAAGATCCATTTTGCCTTAAAAAGTCATTCAAATCGAGAGCAAAGTCGGAACTTACGTGAGTCCAGTCTAAGCATGTGCTGAATGGCAAAGCAGTAAACGTAAGATTAGTAGCATAAAAGCGCAACGGGAGGCTTTTTAACAGCGAAACCTGGCAAAAACGATCATGTAATTAACAAAAACATTAATTCTGGCACTTCACTACTGCAAAGTCGACTTTATAGGACGCCAAAGATGTCTAAATGTGATAATAGACTGTTTTATAGGGCTTAAGTTTATACAAATGTCTTAATGTGCTAAGACTGTTTTATAAGGTTTAAGTTTATCGAACCAAATAACTGTACATCATATGTAAAAGTGTTGCAATAAGTTGATAAAGATGTTTTTGGGAGTCGTAACAAGTTCTTTATTAGCTTTTTTATAAAGACACTTTTCAAATAATGTCCTATAGAAAGACTAATAGGACGCTTTATTTCAAAAGTGTTTTAAAAAACTTGTTAAGACGCCAAGAAAGTCTTTATCAACTTATTGTTACATTTTTACATAGGACTCACGATTGTTTGGTGCTATAAACTTAAGTTCTATAAAACAGTTCATTACGACATTTAAACATAATTGGCATCCTATATACCCGATTTTGTTTTAGTGCTTCTATAACATAAAACTCGAGATGGTTTCTTTTAGATGATCAGCGATTAATACTCACTCCAGCATAAGCTATACTTTTCGGTAACTTAGAGAGGTTTCCTGTGCCTTCTGCATACACACTTGCATTTATCAAAATCAGCTTATCAACCTGCAACAACAACAGAAGAGAGAAATAAGCAAACCACATTTCAAGATTCCTTAATCCCCTCGTCACCAGTGGGGTTAGCTCAACTGACAATAAAACTTGGGCCTTTGGGGAACCTCCTCATAGGTCAATTGTTCGAGCCTGCAAGCCCACTGGGGATTTTCCTGGCTGTTCTCAAGGGATTAGTCAAGGTGCACGCAAGCTGACCCGAACACCCACGATCAACAAAAAGAAATCCCTTCATTGGAAAATTAATAAACTTTCGACTTTTGAGAGATCATCAGATATAATAACTACAGATTCCACACTTACAGCTTCTGGATGATGGATAGCAAAATCGATTGCAACCGCGGCTCCAAGACTTGGACCGACTAGCAACATAGGCCTTTTAATGTAGGACTTCCAGAACTAAAATCACAGAGAAATATGGGACTTTGTTGGAAACTAACAAAATTGATTGTTCTTTGCACTACAACAAATTCGGCTTTATCGTACGCCAGATATGTCTAAATGTTCTAATAAACTGCTTTATAAGACTTAAATTTACAAGACCAAACAATTGTGCATTTTGTGTAGAGGTGTTACAAAAGTTAATAGAACACTTTTGAAATAAAACGTCATATTAGTCTTTTTTTATATGACATTGTGTCGGATAAATAAATGTGTTCATTGACTATTTTTCAAAAGTGTACTATAAAAAAGCTAATAGGACACCCAAAAGCATCCTATGAACTTACTGTAACACCTGGACATACAATTGTTTGGTCCTAAACTTAAAGTCCTGTAAAACAGTTTAATAGAATGTTTAGACATATTTGGTGTCTTATAAAGCCCAAATGACAGAGCTAAGATACAACTAGATGGCCAATGAAAATTTACCTGGAAGAGGTGATCTCGTTTGGTTTCCACGTTACAAGGTGGAAGCGTTTCTGATAAAAGGCGAAGGCACAACAAGAAAATGAAAAAGAACATGAACACAAACACAAACACGCGGTTTTTTTAGTTACTTTCATTCAAATACGCGAAGATAGAAAACAATAAGAAGGCAACCTAAGTTGGAGAAGCCCCATCCTAGAATGTCGATTGCCCACGTCTCCAAACCGGCCTGCTCAAGCAGCGGGAGCGTGTATCTCCATTCTAAACACGAACTGAAGAATAAGAAGTAATCAAATGTGGAAATAGAGCGGAAAAAGACAGGGACTAAAATGGAACTTTTTGGTTTGAAGAAGGGCATAAATGTAAACCTTTCCATGTTGATACGTCCGATGGAAATTGCAAAATTTTCATCTTTGGCTATCTTTCAAGCTAACATCGCTTAGGGCTGTTTAGTTGGTTTTCTATTAAGTCTTATATGGATAAATCTATCTTTGTAGATAATCTGTCTATATAGATTGGAAAGTTTCATAAGAAAAAGAGTGTACTTTTAATTGGGAGGGTCATATTTGGAAGAAAAAAAAAACTTGGCTTTTTGCATAAAGCTTCCTCCCTAGAAGCTTACTGAATATTATTAAGTCATTACCAAACAGTCATTTATAGCTGACAAAATAAGCTGCAAGTCTCATTAAGCTGCTAACAAACATGCCCTTAGTTGTCCATCATCAACATTGCATCTAGTCAATGCTATTGATTTTGGTCCAACACCTTCCCTTTTTGTCAAGATTGAAGGGTATTTTAGAAGTTTCACCAATATGCATAATTTCTACAAAAATACTCTCTGACCACTTAATCATTCTGCACCAAATCATTCAACATCTAACAAAACAACCCCCAACTCTAATATTGTAAATTTGATGGGATCCAACATGCCGCGATAAGTATGAATCGGGATAAGTAGCTGCATACCTGTCAAAACCATGAAGTAGAACAAGTGGAGTGGCTGTGTCCTGTACCATTGGCTTCACACAAGTACTCATAATGCGATTCTTAGAGCCGCTAAGCTGCAATTCGATATCAAGAAAACTCCAAAATCTTTCCATCACATTTTCAAGATAAATTTGTAGAAAAACTACTGGTTTTTTAGTACCCATTTGAAAAGAATAAAACATGGATCAAGATCTTGATCCAAATTCTGTGCCTTGAGTTCCATTTTTGCCAGTAGAAACAAGCTTCCAATCAAAGCATAGCCATAGGAGGATGGTAGAAAGGACATCAAATGCATCAGAAACCATCAAAATGAAAAATCCTCAATTCCTTACCATCCAAATCCTTGAATTACCAAAAAAAATGGGAAAAGAGCAAACGTCACCAAAGATGAGGAGGGTGTGTGAATTTATTTGTTGTATTTTTTGTATGTAAATGCTTTAGGAAAAAAGAAACAAACCTAAAATTGAGTAAAGTCCACATGGGTTCAAATTATCGCCTTTCAATTAAACGGTAAAATGCCAAGAAATATCAATCATGCAAGTTAAAATCCAAACAAACCGAACTAGAATCGTTAGACCATCTTCAACTGATTCTCCAAAATTTCTCAAAGATGAGAATGAAACTTTAAAATCTCTAAAACGAAAAATACATTCATGATTCAACTCCATCAGATTCTCCGTTTTGAAGACTAGAACATTGATTATATTGTTAAAATATTACATTTATCTAATAAAATATCATTTCTGTCTCTAAATATTTATTTTCAAAGTTTGCCGTTAGAAGAAATATATCAAAAGAATATTTCTTTCGGGTTGTAATCATTTTTGTGGTGTTCTCCTACTTTCTCGATTTTGGAGAATTTCTTGGAGCAAAAAACATGTCCGAAATCTTATTTTTTTTCATTTTGAAGAATCTATTGAAGATGCTCTTAAAAACCCACAGATCTTTGCATGCATATTTCGGTCTGATAGCTCCAAAGTGGATGTGTGTATAACCTTGAGCCATGCAGTGACAAGGTCAGGCCTAAATAAAAAATGATACAAATTTTGTCATTTTGTTACAGATTTTAATGCAGGTTTTCGTGTTTCCCTGAGATTTGAAATATTCATCACTTCTAGTTTATCATTTGACCACAAAATAGTTTCGATTCAACCACAAAATAGTTTTGATTCAACCACAAGGGTTAATGCCCGAATGTTTTAAAGTTTGGCCTCCAAAGGTTAAAATGTCCGGAGGTCTCGGTTCGAATCTAAGGAGGAATAAAAAATCTCCAGCTGCCATGGAGGTCCATGAAGATTCAAATGGAGTGACTCTGTACTACCCGTAAAACTGATGGTAGCCTGGGATCAGTCTTAGAGGGTTGGATATCCAGGTTAATAAAAAAATATTAGTTTCGACTCAAAGCAATTTTCTTAAGGGAAAACAATAGATCGAGCATTTCACCTCTACTGGCAGCATTTCGATTCTCGAAACCAACTTTCGAGCAAACGGGTCTTGGATTTTCTCCATTTCTTTGAGCAGAAAAGGCGGGAAAACGTCGGCGGATGCTCCAAAAAACGGCGAAGTTCTCCGATTCGGAATGGGCAGTATTCCCATCGCCGGAAAGGCGGCGGTTATGGTGGCGATATTGAACATGATTTTGCCGGTAGCCGACGAAGTAGAAGATTAAGCGCGATATGTAGGGGGTGTGAAATAGACACCGAGTGTTTGCATATTCCCACACTCCATGGCTCCTTCAAACAAAGGTAGGGGCAGGAGATATAAAGCGACGTGGAACCAATACAGAATCTCCTTAAGAGATTCTTACTAAATAAGGTAAGGGAGAATAATCTTATCAGATAAAATCAAAGGGTTTTATCTTGTAAGTGTGGACGACGATTTTTACCATGGTTAACACTTATCGTATAAATTATTGTATATAGTACCATTTTCTTATTTAGAGCATTTCAAAAAGGTTTTCTAAGATAGAGAAAATCAACTTTTTGTTCTCTACAATGCTCCAACAGTTTTCTTATTTATTCTCTAAAATAGAGAATAATAGAGAAAAAATTAAATAAAAAGTGTTGGAGATGTTCATTCATATCCAAGAGCTTCTTAATTTTGTAGATTAAATATGAACTATATTATTAAATATATTCAACCGTTTATATATATA
>NC_037540.1:3744771-3756074 GCF_001531365.2 Cynara cardunculus var. scolymus
TATATATATATATATATATATATATATATATATAATTTCAAGGATTTTCATGGTAAGAAGAACTCTTCCATAGGTAATCATTTTTGAAGATTTCTCCAAATTTAAAGAATTTTACAATCTCTCTTCTAAATTCTTATATGTTTTTGGGGAGTCTGTTGAAAATAAATTCCAAAAATGTCCATTTTAATGGATATGTTGAAGATGTTCTTATAGTTTCTTTCAACTTCTTTAGAAAAAGAATCCTCTTGAAAACAAATTTCTTATAAAAAATAACCATTTTATATCAAGAGATTTAAACATTTATTAACTTCAAAATTTGTGAGATCTGTAAGAACTTCTATCTTGAAGTTAGGTTTTCTATGATTTCTTTTCATCTAGGTCTAGTATTTAATATAATTTTTTTTCACAATGTATTCGTTTCATAATATGTATTCGGTTCATAATGTGAACAGAGCACATGTGAAACAAACACACTGTAAAATAAATATATGTTAATCACTACATTAAATTTTATTCATAGATAAAAAAAATCATATGAAATAACATATGCACTGATTCTCAAAAATCTCACGATTAAAAAAATTCTCAAAGGTCCCTGTTTATATCAAAATTCAGACTTGGGTTACAAAAAAATTTCAAGCCTGTTATAGAATTTTTTACAAAGTCATAATATATCTATTCGTTAGTTGTTTGACCCCTCGATGGCCCTTTTTTCTCCAAATAATTTTAAAATTATAAGAACGTACAGCGATATATTACGATGACACATGTAAGAAGTAGGAATTTTTGTATTGTAATGAAACCATGAAACAATGCATGAGCTATTTGTGTCCCCAAAATATATAAAAGTGATGTTCATTTTAATTGATGACAATAACATAAATCCCCTTGTGGCCACAAAGGTTCAAATGCAATAACTCCAGACTACCCATAAAATAGATGGTCGTCTTAGTATTAGTCGACTTACATAACGAGTTGGATATACAGGTTAATGAAAAATATATAATAGTGATGTTCATTTTATTTGATGAAAATAACATAAATCCCCTTGTGGTCACGGAGGTTCAAATGTGATAACTCCAGACTACCCGTAAAATGGATGATCATCTTAGTATTAATTGGCATATATAACGGATTGGATATACAGGTTAATGAAAAATATAACATTAGATCATATTTTATGCTTTAAAAACATAATTGAAAGCATGTGATGAACAGAGGACAAAGTTCTTGTTGAAAGAATTTGGACTTGGTTGGTAACCATTAAACCATGTATATTAAATGACCTCCATCTAATCTCTTCCTACCCATGTGAGATACTTTTTTTTTTCAAACTTTCTATTGGTATTTTAACAATATAAAATAATATTTGTGCAATGCAACGAGATATATCTCGATTTTAATATTTTATTTTATTTTTTTGATCTCTACCAATGTTATAATACGAATTTATGTGGTTTTGAGCAAACAATAATGTTTTTCTTAATAAAATTTAATTTGAAGATATTATAAAAATTAAAAATATATATATAAAAGTTCTCATTTTTTTATGTAATTTATTTAATTTAATTTTTTTGTTATAATTTAATTTAAGTTTAATGACGAAGTATTTTTTTTTTTTGATAATATAACTTTTATAAAGATAATAACTAAGTATTCTGTTAGGACTCAATAATTATCATAATTATACTTTAGATATATTAAAATGAGAACTTTATTTTATATTTGATTATATTTATCTACAGTTAGTTACACGAATTCTAATATGAAGCTTAATAAGTTGTATTTATGCACAATTTACTTGTAATCTTGAATTTTAAGTAATATGCATCAATAAGCAATACTTCATGTATAAAAGATGGTTTTTAAGAGTTTTTTTCAAATGTTTTACAATATAGCATAAATACTAACGAAATATGATACAAACTACTATGTTTTTTTTTTTAAATGTGTTTAATGTATCATTTATTCTACTTTTTTTATTTACTGAAAACATATAAATAACAAATGTATTTTTGTGTTAAAATATGTTGTAATTTTCTATCGACAAAATAAAGGAAAGTAATCAGTATCTTAAATCAGTAGCTTTCAGATAATTGATATATGTCTTTTATTTATTTATTTAATAACATGAATTTACTAATAATTCTTGACAAAATATGTGTATTGAACATTTTGTGATAACAAATAATTAATTATGATATATATACGTTTGTTGATTCATAAAAAAGTATTTAATAAATAATATTGATAAAGTTCAAAAAACCCCATAAATATGATATATTTTGGGTTGTTAAAGATCATAAACGGCTGAAAGATGAGAAAGTGAGTAGTCGGTCCATATTATGAATCCATACGTCATTTTGGAGTTGGATTCTTGTTCCCACCATAGGTTGTGGACCAAATCATTACGTGGTCCACGAATAGACATGTTACTACTGTACAGTTTATATATATATATATATATATATATATATATTGGGTTCACGTGAGATCAAGGGTTTTTTGTGAGTTTCGTAAGATCAATTTATGTTCATTTATCAACTTTATAAGCTAATGATCTAATGGTCTAAAGTTGTACGGTGACAATTTTGTGATTATTAAGAAATCTCGTGACAATTTTGTGATTATAAATATTCATATTGTAGATCTAATTCAAGGATTGATAATTGGTCTTACGGGTCTCACGAAAAACATTTGATCTCACATGATCCCAAGTGTATATATATATATATATATATAATTGATCAAATACAAACCACTCAATTTGTATAAATCGTGCAAACTACCATCATTCGTCGATTTCATTGTTTAATCTTATAAAAAAATTCATGAAATTGTTTGATCTTGTGAAATTGTTTCATATAATATTTTTTTTTGATAAAGTTGTTTCATATATGGTTATGAAATTGTTTCATATAATACTTAATAAAATTTTAATGAAACATTTTCATGTATTTCTCTAAAATTCAAATAATAAAGATGATAATATCCATTAACACACTCCACAATAAAAATGATTAATCAACCTTTTATAATTACAAAAAAAATGAACAAAATGAAAAATTATTATTGGTTGAATGAGGTTTGTACGGTTTGTACAAATAACGTGGTTTGCAAAATAAACCTCCTATGTGTGTGTGTGTGTATGGATGATCAAATGAGAACGGTACCCCTATTTTAAAGAACGTGAAAACGGATGAATCACATGTGATTTTACACTTAACATCACATATAAAATCACATGTGATTCAGACAACTTTGCCCGACGAACTGAAGGCACAGCCACAAGTCGCCTAGACATATTTTTGACCATTAATATAAAATCATATGTGATTTTGTACGTGATTTTGTCTATTTTCATGTTATTTTAAATATGTACCGTTCTCGTTTGATCATGCATATATATATATATATATATATACATATATAGTTGGGTTTCAGTGAGAATATACACCTGAATGCACCGGATCAATTCTCGTATCTAGCACTATTCATGGATGAATTTGAGATTAAATGTGATCAAGGGTTCGGATCCCTTCTTACGCTTCTCACCTTAACTCTTATTCTCACACGATCATTTGTCTATGTGTGTGTGTGCGTGTGCAGGTTTAAATAAAAAGCTAAACATTTTGAGAGAAGACAAGAAATTTCAATATCATATATGATTACATACTGAAAAATAGTTCAATTTGAATTTGAAAAGCAATTGTCTAAATCGTAATTTCAAGTTGAAATATATATATATATACATATACATATATATATATATATATACATATACATATATATATATATATATATTTATATTTATATTGTGAATAAATAACCTACTTTTATATATAGCTATTAGATTGAGAGTTACATCCATAGTTTGATGTTAATTGGAATAAAATTAATTATTAAATATAATTGGTCTCAATCATCGGATTTGTAAATAATACTAATAGACATCGTACTAAACAGTTAAAAAATAATTTTTTTTTTATTAATCTGGTTATCCAACTCACTGTGTGAGTCGACTAATGCCAGGACGACCAATTAAAAAATAAAATTCTTGTTTTCCTTGTTAGTGGGTTCATATATGATAATATACCATCATTGGACATCCCATCTATCCTATCATCGACATCCTTGCATGCTTCAGATATATGATCACTTAGGATATAACTAGCTGGCATTTCTTCATATAAAATATCTTGTTTCCATTGATTTTATCATGGGATAAAGAATCAAGCATTCATCAACTATTCATTTATATTCGATGTAAACTTCAAAATATCTATAAACTGGTAAAATCTGAATTGTAGCTTACTTTTCGGATATAGACAAATGTAGGATTTTTATTTGTAAAAATCTTATAACTATTTGTATTGATCAAAGAGCAAAATGCATTCAACAACATTGAAGACTAGTTGAACTGAGGTCAAGATCGTCATCAAAACGGATTGGTTTGTCATCTAGCCGAAAGAAGTAGGCATGGGAATGGGGCGGGGACCGCAGTCTTCGTCCCATCCCCGATTACTTATCTCTATCCACATCCCTGTCCCCGTCCCCGTCCCCATCCCTACCGGAAAATATAATCACATCCTCGTCCCCATCCCCAACGGGGAAACGGAGATTTTTTTTTCCGTTTATGTAAATTATTTTAAATTAAATATGTGAGATACCATACATGTTTAAATCTCAAACATTTTCAATAAACCTAAAACCAAAATGAATTTAATTTAATACAAAAAACCACAACATCATATAAGAATTAATAACCTAAAACAAAAAAAATCAATTTAATCAAAAAAAAAAAAAAAAACTTGAAGTCATGTATAACAAAAAATATTGAGTAATATAAATCCATAACGAGTAATATACAAAACTTATCGAGTAATTGTTTTTTGACTTGACATTCAAAATATTACTATATTAACATCTAGAAAATAACAATTTTTAGATTATAAATATAGTTAAGAAATAGGAAATCATGAATTACTGTTTTAGCTAAAATAAATAATATATATATATATATGTGCGTGTGTGTGTGTGTGTATGTATAAATATATGTATAATTTATTAATTAATATATATAACGGGTACGGGGTGGGGCGGGGAGTATGATTCCCGTCCCCGTCCCCTCCCCATCCCCGGTATTAGACAAACGGGGATTCGCGTCCCCATCCACGATTCAGCAGGGAAACCTCGTCTCTGACCGCGATGTGTGGATCGGGTTCCCCGACGGGTCAGGACCCATTCCGATGCCTAGAAAGAATATCAATACAAGGTAAGACGTCAGTTAGTAGTCGAACTAATACTACTACTGTTAAGTCAAATCTTGAAGTACAAACTTAGCCAGTAATTTTGGCTCACCAACCCACTTATTTATTATCTTAGTATGAGAACATGTGATTATGTCAGCCTAAGCAGGTACAAAACACCAGGACTGGTACTTTATTTGCTTTATTCTTCCCTTGACACACTAAAGGATGGAGTAAGCTTACAAAATATATGTCTACATCAAACTCAAAAGGTTGAAGATAAAGCACTAGGATACATGGATCAACCAACCAACTAGAAGAAGACATGCTGAAGGGTTGGACATATAACAATAAATGCAAAGATGGCTATAAAGCCACCCTTGACATACACTGCAATTCACCCGTTTTGAAAGAACAATCATTGTGAGAGCTTCTGAAGTAAATTCAATGAATTGGTGTCATCCTCCACAGAACATCTTTTGTTCATCGGATCTGAAATATAAACCTTCTTCCTCTCTCTATTTCAGTTAATAATGGGTTGTTTGTTTACCTCTTAATAGTTTCATTAGAAGGCAACCTCCGAATCGTTAAGAGGTGAATCTTGTTTGATTAAAAAAATCTATCTTTTAATGGTTCTAAAAATTTATAAATGATTTTGTATCATAGGCCTTCCTTAACCATTCAGCACCCTAATTTTATTGTAAATAATTATTGAACAATCTATTTCATTTTGCATTATATGATGAGAGTCTCTTAATCATTCTGCATCAAACCATTCAGCAACTGCCAAACAACCCCTAAATCTGTCACAACCAGATTGTTTAAGATTGCGTGTCGTACCAGATTGTTTAAGATTGCGTGTCGTACCTTCTTAACTTCCACAATCGATATGTAATTCTTTGTTTTTATACAATTTATATAGCAAAAAATTAAAAAGGGAAAATCTAATCAACTCCCCTTCTACGACACTTCTTGTGTAAGTTATCATCTTCCAGGACCAACAAATACTATAATAAAGTTGTTTATATTTATCTCTTAATTTATCGAATGCTTGTAAATTTGCTACTTGATCAAATAGTCATAATTTATCAAATACTTAACGTTATGAAAAATAATTATTACATCAGTGTTATTGAATAAAATTACAATTCACGTAAAGAGAGATTAAAAATGGTTGCTTATAAAGTGATTTGTAGGTCTGTTTACTTATTTTGTCAAATTCCAACTGAAAGTACTAAAGATAGCACTGGTGTTAAATTTTAACATTTAATACTAATAATCTTCAACCTGTTAGTTCTAATTATAACATTTTTATATGTATGATATTTATTTATTAGTTGTTTGTAATGTATATTAATAAGTTTAAGTAATTTAGTTAATTTATATTTTTATATCTATTTAACTACATTAATTTTTATTTATATCTATACTTTATCATAAAACATTTGACAACTTTTTTTAAAATTATTTTTTATGCATGAAGTACTGTTTATTGATGCATATTACTTAAAATTTAAGATTACAAATAAATTATGTGTAAGTACAGCTTATTAAAACTCAATATTTGAATTCGTGTAACTAACTGTAGATAAACATAAGTAAATACATAATAAATATATTATTTTTAAAAATAAAAAAATTTGAAATATAATTATAATAATCATCAAGTTCAGAATATTTAATTATTATCTTTATAAAAAATTATATTATTAAATCAATAATAAATTACTTCGTTATTAAATCTAAATTAAATTATAATAAAAAATTGAATTAAAGAAATTACACCAAAAAACAAGAAGCTTTAAATAGTTAATTTGATATTGATATCGATATTTTTTTTCAAATTTATATTTTATTAAAAATAAAAACATTGTCGCTTTCTCAAAACCACATAAAATCATATTTTATCGAATGAGACAAAGGATACAATGAAACATTAAAATCGAGATGTATATCGTTGCATTGCACGAGTACCATTTTAGTATTAATTAAAGTGAATGACCAAATATGTTATAAAATTAAAAGTAGAAGGAGGGATCAAACATGTTATTAAAATAAAAGTAGATGGAGGGACCAAATGTGATGAAAAATGAAACTAGATGGAAAGAGAGAGAGTTAATGGACTAAACTACCTCTCACTAATACCACTCTAATTCACGATGTTGTTAGCATGGACCATATCTGTTATAAAATTAAAACCTTTTGGATGATCTTCATTATAAAGAAATTTCAAGGATCTTACTCGTCATTTTATGTAAACCGCAGGGACTAAATTTGCATTTAATTATACCTTTTACATTTTCAATGTTTCGAGAGATATACATACATAATGCAAACCAAGTCATTTATAGAAACCATTGAAACCTAATTTAACCAATCATAATTTTTTTTTAATTATGAGGGATGTTTAGTCATTTTTATTCTAAAAACGTTAATTATGGACATTATCATATTCTTTCTATTCATTTTAGTAAATAAATTTCATTAAAATAAGAAATACATGAAACAATATAATTTTTTCATATAAACAAAAATATACGAAACAATTTCATTCAAAAAATGAATTATTTGAAACAGTTTCATTGTATTAAACAGTTTCATGAAAATATTTCACTAAATCAAACAATAAAATTGACGGTTTCTACAAATATCTTGGTTTACATTTTATGTCTCCCCCATATATATATATATATATATATATATATGGGCTGGTTCAAATGTTAACCAAGATTGTTGTGTTAACTATGTTAACCAATCTTGGCTATTGATTCTTACAATAAACGATTGTAATTAATAATGATAAAAAATTAATTTTTTAAATTTACATTTCAAAAAACATATGTGAACAAAGAAGAAAAAAATATTTAGGTAATTTTCTTTTTTATGTAACTTCCATATCATTAATTGAGAGTTACAAAATCAAAAAATCACATTATTTTTGTTAATGTAAGAACCATATGAACACATACACACACACACACATATATATATATATATATATATATATATATATATGAACCATTGTGTAAAATTCGGACAAAAATTGACATATATATAAACTTGGATTGTACAACATTTATGAACATAATAAGAATAGCTGCTACACGAAAGAAAATAAATAAAAAAACATGTATGAACACAATATGAACAGCTCGTGAATAATAGTTCTTTCATTATGAACATATATAGAAGTGAGCCAACGTTGAGATATGCAGCTAGTGTACATATGAACACTTGTGAACAATAGTATCGTAGAAATAGGATGAACACAGTATGAACGAGTGATGAACATGAACAAGTCACATAGTGAGAGAATATCGTAGAAATAGTATGAACACATAACATATATGCTATGAACACGTGGTGCAATTAAAGAAAAAAACTATCAATACAAGATGAATTATAAAAAACACAACACATTGTAACGAACATAATTTCGATTAAAACAAATATAATAAAAATATTAATCTATTACCAAGACATTCGTTTTGGTTAATTTATTTACTTTCCGAACTCGAACTCCGATTGTCATCATAAACCATTTTAATCTTTTCACTGTTGTCGATTTCTTTTCCATTGCGTTTATCCATATTAACTTGATCGATACCGAAAATTTTACTACAGTGTTTCCTATGCGAATTAAAAACTCATAAAACAATGAACATGGAAAATCAAGATTAATATATATATATATATATATTTATTAATATTATAAATGCATATTTTTTGGGATTTGATAATTTGTAACTCCCCATTAATTGTTTGGGAGTTACATATCAAATCAATTTACTGAAATACTCTTGTAATTAACTTGTGAACATGACATAAACATACTAGAAGAATGAAATTTGATTGGTTGACATGGTTTGCAAAGTTAACACAAAATTGTTGGTTTAACATTTGATCTTCCCTCTCTCTCTCTCTCTCTCTCTCTCTCTCTCTCTNTCTCTCTCTCTCTCTCTCTCTCTCTCTCTCTCTCTATATATATATATATATATATATATATATATATATATATATATATATATGGGCTTAATCAAAATAAACCAAATACTATGATATTTTTAATGTTGATCTTTCAAAGATGAAAATGAAGACTGAAGTTGTCAAAACAAAGTCCTCAAATTCTTTTAAAATTTAAAGATGAACTATTTCTTAAAAAAAACCTTATTTGATGGATGATTTTTATAAACTTCAACCTTCGTATTTCTCATTTAGTTATCAATATATTATTTTATTTACAAATAATATCATAATTTAAGAGTAAAACATTTTATAAATAACTAATTATTTTTTATTTACAAAAAAAAATTATATTTAGTTATATTATAGCGAATACAAAACTAATATATATATATACCCTCTAAATTATATGAAATGAATATTACCAATTGAGGTAATATTTGATTTTAAAGTGGTTCAACCTGATGAAGAAAGGCCTACCTGCATTCACCAAAAAGGAGAAATACGCATTTATGTCTTGCACCAACACATCCAAGTGGCAAAAAAATCATAGGAAAGGGGGCAAGGGCCTCGTCAACATCTCTCTCTCTCTCTCTCACACACACACACACACACTCTTACACTTTTCTATTTTTTTTAATCAAATAATTGTCTACTTTTTATCTTTAAAAAGAAAAATATCATTTAATTAATTAAAAATAATAATATTATATATTTAAAACAGTATGTATTTTTTTATTTATGAATTTTGTCAAATACATGAATTATCTCAAAATAAATATAATAATAATTTTTTTAAATATAATCATCAAAATTAATACCTTAGGTGACTCAACTCGTAAGGTCTTTATTTTACTTGAGTGATGTTTTCAAGTTCTCTCCAAGGTCATTTGAACATTTAATAATTGTTAATTTTAAGATCCTCTAAAATTAATACGAAGTCTAAGTCTGAATAACCGTAAAAAGATCATCATTCTACAAAAGAGGTCAATATGTTACCGTGGTGAGCTGGTTAAGCCTCATAAGGATGTAGTGAGAAATCTCATCTACCCCGAGGTTTGAATCCAGATGCTGTCAAATCCCTTGTGTGGCCATGAAGATTCACTTATGATGACTCTCAGGCTATCTCGTGAATGCCAAGGAGTAGAAGGCACTTTGATGCTCAATGGGAATAAAGATGTTCGCCTAGGTCGGTAGCCGGGCTCCGGGACATTACTACCACGGCGACTATCGACCAGAACCCAAATAATCGTTCGAGGATTAGATAGTGCGCGTAAGTCGGCCCAGAAACCAAGGACGGACCCAATTTTTTCCCCGAACAATGGTACCATTTTACTATAAAAAACAATTATTAGAATATTTTTCACATCATAACTGGTATTTTGGTTAGTCCACTGATTTTCATATGTGAGGTCTTGTGTTTAAGTCTGTTATTGCATTTTTTTTTTCCAGAAAAGTAATAAATCTGAAATTAAGAGCTAAAAACTAAGAAAATGACACAAACGAGATTCAAACTCGGGTCTACGGTGGAAGACGTGTGTCCTTATTATAGTTTCAAAACATACATAGTGACGCACAACAAATCGATATGGTTGCATCTTTTACGAACCTAATTTTGTTATCTTTCGACAAAAGAATAATACGATCGAGAAAAGAATAATACGATGGCATGTGCCACCTGTGGCATTGAATTGAGTCCATCCCTACCAGAAACCTATGATTACCAAAAAAATTAATAAGAATTATTAAGCTAGTTCGGATAACTGCAATAAGAACAACCATTAAACTTTCATTTATTGTTATTTACATGTAAATTTAAATAATATCAGGGCCGTCCCTTGGGGAGGGCGGGCCGGACGTACGCCTAGGACCCATAAAAATTAGGGGCCCTGTTAGACCGTATTTCTTAGTTCAGGGTATTGAAATCTTACTTGATTAAATAGATAGACATTGAGTATGCAGCGGACAGTTGTAAATCAAGCAGGTAGAAATCGATAAGAACACAATGAAGAACTCTTGAAGAACATAGAGAAAGAAATGCTTCATATGATTTTCACATAGAAAAATGTTGACAATTACAATACTGGAAGC
>NC_037540.1:3756292-3760716 GCF_001531365.2 Cynara cardunculus var. scolymus
TGTGACCTGAAAGCTTGATACAGAGGAACATTCTTCCAGAACCTCTGTGAGATACGACAGAGGTTCTGTCACCTTTTACTTTACTTGATGAATGTCCTCTGCGGTCTTCTGTGACAGATCATCTAATGTCGTTACTTGATGTGTTACTTTTCGATACTTTTACATTCAAAGAAGATGAGAGCTAACAGGCCCAAATTTTTTTAATATATATAATAGTAGTTCAAAAAATTAGTAAATAGAAGACACATAAAAAAATTAGTATCTAATATGACAAGAATTTTTTTTTTGTACTACATTAACTATTAAAGACTCAAACATGTATGAATTAAATATATTAGAGAAAAAAAAATACATAAAGAGGTTAATTTGTCATTCATTATATAATATTATTTAATGTTTTTCTACGTTTTTTATTATTTAAAACCGACGTCTAAAACTACTTGTTTGGAAAACTTATCTCCCATCGACTCTGTTGATTATTCCATTATCATGTGAATTCTATTTTATATTAGAATATGATTGATTTTCTTGTTATTAGCTAAGAAAACCCCCATCTTTTGAAAAAAAATTACCGACTATATAAGACGATACAACTTGTATTTATATTTAGAATAATAAAACTATAATTGTTTTTTAACAGTTGTTCTTTATTATCTAATATTGAGTTTATAAATCTTATGTATTATTCTATCTCTAAAAGAATAATAAGATCTCAAATTATCATTAACATGAGTTTTTTAATTTATATAATCAATGATTCAAGAAAAGTTTGTTTTAACCATAACTTTATGTTCTTGAGTCTTCTTTTACGTAGGAAAGAGAGAAAAGTTATGGGGGAAGAAAAATATTTTGTTCTCGAGATTTTTTTAGGGAAAAGAAAAGAAAAGAAAAGAAAAAAAATTATATCAAAATTTATTTTTATTTCATTATTTTTCCTTTTCTCTCTTCTTTATTAAAAACATAAATAAAAAACTATATTTTTATTATTCTTTTTTCTTTCTTTCTCATTCTTTCTTTTCTTCCCAAATTCTAAAACATAATATAAGTTTAAAATGGTGTTAATCTTCTCAAATTCGAAAACGTTATGTAAAAGTTTAAAATAGTGTTAATCTTCCCAAATTCGAAAACATCAAATAGAAGTTTAAAATAGTGTTAATCTTCCCAAATTCGAAAACATAATATAAAAGTTTAAAATGAAGTTAAAAAATATTAACATGAGATGACATGAAAAACCAACCTATTTACATTGTTTTACATAGTCACTCGAAAATAAGAAGAATCCACTTTGTGACCCCAAATGATATCATTCTATGTACGAAAAGTATATCATATGATGTTTTTGATGATGAAACAAATTACTGATATTACATAAAAATGTTCTAGTAGATAACATTAATTTAGAAATGAGTATTGATTGATTTTGCGTTCAGAAATACTCGGATTAACGGTTTTATATGAATTCAATGTTATTTTTGATGATAAAAACAATATATTGAAGTAATATCGTACTTATCGAGGGCCCTTTTTTTACATCTCCTCCAGACCCTAAAAAAATGTTAAGAACGAACCTGAATAATATAAACTAAAAATCATATAAAATAAGGGGGTTGATATTGGCACCCCTACGTTACTTTTACACCCCTCCTCTCACAAACTCACTCCCTCACAAACTCACCCTCTCTCACATTCAACAGAATTTTTTTAAGTTATAATTTAAAATTTACATTTTATACCCTTATATTTATTTAATTAATTTACTTTACGTCTTTTACTTTCAATTTTTTTATTTTACACCTTTATTAAATTAATATACATAATCGTATATCAATTAAAACATGTTTAAAAAAAATATTTTTATTTTAACAAGTTACACCATTATAATGGTCTCGTTAATACCTTCAAAATGAGTCCAATATTGAATAGTTTTTGACTTAATTATTTTACTATATATTTACTATATATTAACAAAATACGTTTTTATTTTAACATTGTTTTATTTAATTATGGAACTGTAATTATATAAATATCATAAGAGTATAAAATAAAAATAAAGAAGTAAATAAGTATAATAAATTTTTATAAAGATATAAAGTATAAATATTGAAAAAAATTCATATACAAATATATAATTTAAAAAAATACATATTTTTAATATTTTATTAATCAGTAATAATATAAAGTTAATTAATTTCATGTATTCTTAATACTTAATTAATTAATAATAATATATTGTTAATTAATATATGTAATTATAGTATAGATTGAAAATAAAAAACGTAAACAATATAATAGAAAAATATATAAAAATTTGAAGGGTTAAAACTAAAAATATCAAAGGTTAAAATTGAAAAATAAAATAAAATTATTATAATGTATTTTAGGGTTTTAAGTAGTTGGGAGTATGAAAAATAGGGTCAAATGAATAGCAGGGGGTGAGGATAGAAAACCCCTAAAATAAAAAGGCAATTTGCAACAATCGTAATCAGGAAATGAATTTGAAATTTAATGCTTATGCAATAACATTCATATCGTACAAATTGTATATTAAAGGTTACATTTACGTCGTCATTTGACCATTGCCCCCTTCTTTAATGTTCTTATAATAACACTTATTTATTATACGAATCCGAAATAGTTATTTAATATATTTAGTTATCTATACAAACAAGATATACAAATTAATCCCGAATATAAAAAATAAGGATCTCAGGTTTCAAAAGCCCTAGATGTCCAAAAGTAAACCAACCCCTTGGACTACTACGAAAAACACCATCGGATTTCAGTTCGGATTGCAGGCTGCAACTCGCCTGCATGAAGCCGGAATCGCTAGTAATCGCCGGTTGGCCTCAATGGGAAAATAAAATGGAGCACCTAACAACGCATCTTCACAAACCAAGAAAGGAAAAAAAGCCAACCATAGCAGAACGCAATCAACGGTTTCGTCCAATCGCCGGTCAGCCATACGGCGGTGAATCCRTTCCCGGGCCTTGTACACACCGCCCGTCACGTACACGTCATGGGCATCCTGCTTTTCTATGTTCTAGAGATGTTGTTTGTTTGTCTTAGCGGTGACATTAAAAAGGAGCCTCTTAATTGGTATTATAGTGATGGCCAAACCGGTCTTGTCCAGGACTGCCGGATGACCGGCCCGGCCTGGGATCGGTGAGGACCGGATATGGGATCGCTGGTTACGACCGGTTATGCATTTTGTCGGATTTGTGGGACCGGGACCGGTTATGGGACTGATTAAGGACCGGACCGGCCCTGCCCGAAATTTCAAAAAAAAAGTGTCGTTTTATAGCCGTTAGAGAGACGATAAGGAGCCCTTTTTTGTAGTTCTTGGTCTAAAAAACACTATAAATATGTGTTTTGGTTGAAAGGTTAACATACCAAATTCTCAATTTGTAAGACAATAAAATTTTAATTATAATAAAACATATTTTTAAAGTGTTTGGGCCTGTTTGTTTTTCAAAAAAATCACTTAATTTGCCTCTTATGTCTGAATCGGTCAGACGTAAAGCAATTAAGTGCGTTTGTTTTTTTTTTGAATTAAGTGCTTAATTCATCTGATTAGATCTGATTTATTTAGAGGTAAAATAGACTCTGAAAACCTCTTAACGCGTCCGCTCTCGCCTTCGCCATATGCAGTACGCTCCCTCTCCATCTCTCTCTCGCCTTCGCCGTCGACAGTACACTCCCACGCTCCCTCTCCATCTCTCGCTCCCTTCGCCCCTCTCCATCTCGATACTCGCCTGCGTACTCTCCACCTCACAGGATTGCTCTCGATTTCAGTGAGTTCTCGATTGATCTCCATCGCTGCGCCTACCGTCTTCAAGGTATCCATCTCTCGATTTAAGGTATCCATCTCGATCTCTCAAGCTCTCGATTTTCAAATCCTATAAGGGGTTTTTGTATTATTTCTGTCTTGGGGTTAATTTCTTGAAGTAGTTTTTCTATCAAAGAACTCTTGATTAGAAACCCTATCCTCATACTCTGCAACAAGAAAACAAAAAAACAACCCCTGTAAACAAGAAAATTCAGCCAAAATGGATAAGGAGAATAACCATAGATTAGTTTTCAACCTGAATTAGGCTTCATTTTCAAAAATTGTTTCTCATCGTAGCACTGAATAAGGTTAACATAGTACCCATTTTCTTGAGAAATTATAAACTTCATATCCCCTGTAATCCAAAAAAGAGCAGCATATGTAACACAATGACATAATATATATTATTAAATATCATTTACCCATGAAAACCAATTATTTCATGTATGCAGGGAGGTGAATAACCCAAAATATTCATGATATCATGCATTTTCATAGTGAATGTTATGCATTTTCATCACGAATAATGCGAATAGTTGGTTCTTAGTTGCCACTTTCCAAGTATTGTCCATCTAATAGTGTGAAGATTTGTGCAATC
>NC_037540.1:3760966-3761736 GCF_001531365.2 Cynara cardunculus var. scolymus
AATCTGCAATGGAGCTCCACACCCATAACAGCTATAAGTTGATGTAGCAGCTTTCAAAAACCCACCTTATTTTGATAGTTGTTAATGGTTGAGCCACTAGCAACCATCTATTGTTGGCGAGCCCTTATTTTGATAGTTGTTCCAATGCATTACCATCTAAAAGGGATCCAGGCTTGGAAGTTTCATATTAGTTGTTGATAGCAATTGTTATTTTTTTGTATTTGGGTTTCTTTGTCGTGTAGTTTTTATTTTATGTTCTCAATGCATTACCATCTAAAAGGGATCCAGGCTTGGAAGTTTCATATTAGTTGTTGATAGCAATTGTTATGTTTTTGTATTTGGTATTATTATTAGGTTCGGATTTCACACTTTCAACCCTTTGGCCCCTTTTCTACTCTTTTTATTCCGATTTTAAGTTGGCTCTTAGTACAAACCCTAGCCTAATATATAATCCCGTCTCTCTTTTGAGTACCATGTTAGTGCCTTGTGGTAGTCAATTCTACTAGTATAGCTTGAGGATCATAAAGAACTCTTGTTTTGAAGTCTATAAATAGTTTCTATATAAACAAGTATGACCAAACACCTCTACAATGTTGATTTAAAAGTTCTATCTTTTCTGATTGATTTTAGTCATGGATGAAAATGTGCGTGTGAAGTGGACAAACGAACTTACCAAACGGTTTCTAGAGACTTGTATAGAAGAGGTCAATAAGGTGGGTCGAAATGGAGGTAGTCTTCGCAAGGAGACTTGGGTGCAAGTGGCAACCAAA
>NC_037540.1:3765231-3766771 GCF_001531365.2 Cynara cardunculus var. scolymus
TCAGATTCAGATTTCAGATGGAAAAACAAACAGTCTGACTGATTCAGATTTCAGATTTCAGACGTAAAAACAAACAGTCTGACTGATTCAGATTTCAGACTTCAGCACCACCTCTTAAAATTCAGAAGTGAATTCAGACTTCAGACTTCAGACTTCAGCACCTCTTAAAAAACAAACGCCACCTTTGAGTGACCCATACGGCAACTTTAATAGTGTATTAAAAATATATATCCTTAAAAAAATAAAAAATATATTTTTTTAATATCGGGGCTGGGACCCCATAACCGTTTATAGAATGACTTGACCGGTCTTCACCTTTTCGACTAGGATCGGGATCGATTATGGCCGGTTATGCACAACCTTGGGACCGGCTCGGGACCGGTTTTTGGCACCACTAATTGATAAGAGGCAGAGACTGTTTGACAAACAAAAAGTAATCTCTTAATGGTGACAAAAAGCCTCTTAACCATTTTGTGTCTATGACTCTATTAAACGATTTAAATCTAAAAGTCATTTATATAACATATTTTGCAAAATCAATTTTTTTTTTATATATACTTTATTTCTTAAACCATTTTAAAATGAATTTATTATATTCTAGGCCAGTGTTAATAGAATTCGACCTTATAATGCAATCATATTATCTGATTAAGTTATCGTATTTGTTTATGTATTCCTGATTTATATCAGTTTTGTTGATTTTTTATGTCTATTTTATTATTATATATCAAATTAAATAATTTATTTATTTAAAACAAATAAATACTCACACATATCTTTGTCAGAACATGTAATAGTTGATGATAACAACAGAACGTGGAGAAATAGTATCAAAGACTTTTGAATGTGTAGCATGTGATAACACTTCTAACGAATTACTCCTCCTCATCATTGACTCTTTACCTATTTTTTAGCGATCAATTTTTATGTTAAAATTAGGTCAAATTAAATATCATTAATATAAAAAAATAAGTTTTAATATTAATACATGTCAGAAGAAAATTAGAGCAATTTTAACATATTCTTCAAAATTAAAAAAATAAAGATTTCAGATTCTTCATAAAGAGTGTAAAAATTTCTAAATGAAGAAGACTTAAAAAAATGATTACAATGAGAGATAAAAAAATTTAAATATTTTTCCACCAATAACAAAATTTGAAATTATTTTTTCAGATAGAAAAATAATATTTTATTAGGTTAATGAAATATGTTAATAATAAAATCAAAATTTTATAGGTTTCTTTTGCAGGCTAAAAGTACCCCTGTAAATTGTTAAATGCACTCTCTACCTGCTAATTTTCCGTTTACACACGTTAACATCAATACCTGATTTTTACATACCCAATTAAGGAGGTGACTAATGACACCCTTATCAATTGTTATTGGAACCCCTAAGTCTACTTTAGTTATCGTTCTTTTTTTTTTTTGTGTTTTTTTATCTTTTATCTTTTTATCATTTTAATTTATTTTAAAGAAATTTTAATTAATATAAGTTATTGATTTTATTTTTTTGTTTGTTTGTTTATAAATGCTGTGATTT
>NC_037540.1:3767006-3770442 GCF_001531365.2 Cynara cardunculus var. scolymus
AAAAAAAAAAAACAAAAAATACATAAATAAAACATAATATAATTTATATTATATTTCACTTATTTTAAAACGACATTATTTGTAGTACAATTAATATATGGTTGCGAATTGTAATTATTGCTGAAGAAAGAATTGTGTCTCTCTGGTTCTTAACAAATGTTGATGCATTCGAACAACTATGTCTAAGGATCTTCCTCGTTTTATTTGTTTTTTGTCTTTCAATTCTCTCTCTTCTACAACAAAATATATATTAAAAAAAAGGAATAAAAAAAAACAAAAAAAAAAATGATAAAAAAGAAGGACATTAACGGCGGGGCCCAAAAAATGATAAAAAAGTCTTTTGATTCTTCCTCTTATACAACAATATATATAAATTTTTTTAGATTAAAATAATTTAAGTAACCAATTTTCTACAAAACTCAATTATTTAATTATTCAAAAAAAAAAATGCAACTTAATCATTCAACATAAAAAAAGTTCAATAACTTGTTCAATCAAAAAAAGTTCAAGAACTTAATAATTTAAAATGAAACAGTTCTTTTAATTTTATGAACCTTTTCCTTGTTTAAATTCAATACAAATGGTTTCTATAAATATCTCATCCATTAAAATAAAGAATTAATCATAAAAATTAACTTTTGATTTAAACAATTTTAGGTTATTTAAAATAATTACGATGCGACTTTAATAATGATATATATAAAGAGAGAGGTTGGTTATTATACAACACATGACATTTGTGCAACCAATACAACTCAATCTCAATCGTCCATTTCATTTGATTAATATGTGATTTCATATAAGTTTTCATTGTTTCTTAATATAAAGATTGATCATAATTAATGAATCATATTCATCTTCCATAAATATTCAAATCATAATAAATGAACTCTCATCATTTCCATAAATAAATCAATTTATTAGGTTGCATTGGTTGTACAAATGCAACAGGTTATATTTAAAATACAATTACTCGACAAGTTTTGTTTATTACTCGATATTGTTTTATATTATTCAATATCTTTTGTTATATGTGACTTTAAGTTTTTTTAGATTAAATTGATTTTTTTTTGTTTTAGGTTATTAGTTCTTATATTGGTGTTGTGGTTTTTTTTATTAAATTAAATTTATTTTAATTTTAGGTTTATTGAAAATGTTTAAGATTTAAGCATGTACGACCTATCACATATTTAATTCAAAATAACTTGTATTAACGGGAAAAAAATCCTCATTTTCCCGTTAGGGATCCCCGTTCCCCGTTGGGGATGGGGATGTGATTATAATCCCCGGTGGGGATGAGGACCGGGGATGAGGACGGGGATAGAAATAAGTTATCGAGGACGGGGGTTGAGGTCCCCGCCCCATTCCCATGCCTACCTGTTTTCTAACAGATTCAATTTCGTGTTTAAAACCCCTCAAATTTCAATTCATTTGAAATAGTTAATTCCGTTCAAAAACATTATGCAAACCGAATGTTCATAAGAGAATCGAGGAGGGAAATGATTCTAAAGTTTAAATCGTCAGTTATACCAAAAACTAAGCGTTAACTTCGTATGATAGAAGTTTTTTTTATAAACCAAATACTGTATCAACTATAACTGATAGATACAATCAACTATAAATACCAACCCCTGAAGTATGTATACCAATTTATGTGGCTACCAATGATTCTGGTTGGTTGGTAGTAGTTGGAAATGATCAACAACAATACCCAAACCTATAAAGTAGAAATGTCGAATACAATTTTTTTTTTAAAAAGGTAAGAAAGAGTAAATTATGGTTTGTTAATAACTTTAATTAATCAATAAAATTCACTTTTTCGTGTTCTCGTATGATTGTTGGATAAGAGCGTGATATAAAGTTTTAGAAGAACTGATTTTTATTCTTTAAAAAACACTATTTACATTAAAAGTGTGATTTATTTTGGGAACTTATTTTTCAAAACTCAACATCTTAGAGAAAGTTACACACATATATATATATATAGAGAGAGAGAGAAGAGTGATCAAATGCAAACCACCTATATTTGTGCAAACCATCTATATTTGTACAAACCGTGCAAATCACCTTCATCCGTCGATTTCATTGTTTAATCTTTTAATTTTATGAAATTGTTTCACGCATTTATCTAAAATTAATATAATGGAGATGATAATATCCATGATTAACACCTTCTAAAATAAAAATGATTAATTAACCTCTCATAATTACAAAAAAATGAACAAAATGAAAAAAATATGATTGGTTGAATGAAGTTTGTACGATTTGTACAAATAACGTGGTTTGCAATATATATATATATATATAGATATATATATAATATGGCATATTCAAATGAGAACTAGTTAGTTTGTGGTAATGTGAGCCACTCATTTAATATAACTAGAAGGGTAATCGCGCAATGCAGCGAGATACATCTTGGTTTTAATATTTCATTTTATTTTTTATCTCAGTCGATGTTATAATATGGTCTTATGTGATTTTGAGAAATCAATGATGTTTTTATTTTTGAATAAAATACAAGTTTGAAGATATCATAAAAATTTGACAAAAATATATCGATATTAGTATCGAATTAACTATTTAAAATTACTCTTTTTTTTGTGTAATTTTTTAATTCAAATTTTTTATAACTTAATTTATGTATAATAACGAAGTAATTTATATTTGGTTTAATAATATAATTTTTCTTATAATTATTTTGTTAGAACTTGATAATTATTCTAATTATATTTTAGATTTTTTATATTTTAAAATGAGATGTTTATCCTCTATTTGATTATGTTTATCCGCAGTTAGCTATACGAATTCAAACATCGAGCTTTAATAAGTTGTGCTTATGCATAATTTACTTGTAATATTGAATTTTAAGTAATATGCATCAATATATAGTACTTTATGCATAACAAAAATATATCGATATTCGTATCAAATTAACTATTTAAAATTTCTCGTTTTTTGTGTAATTTTTTAATTCAATTTTTTATTATAATTTAATTTAGTTACAATAACGAAGTAATTTATATTTGGTTTAATAATATAATTTTCTTATAAAGATAATAATTAATTGTTTTGTTAGAACTCGATAATTATTCTAATTCTATTTTAGATTTTAAAATAAGATGTTTATCCTCTATTTGATTATGTTTATCCGCAATTAATTATACGCATTCAAACATCGTGCTTTAATAAGTTATATTTTTGCATAATTTACTTGTAATCTTGAATTTTAAGTAAACATTGGTTTTATTTGGTTTTGAGAAAGTAATAATGTTTTTATTTTTGAATAAAATATAAATTAAAAATATCATAAAATTTTGAAAAAAAAAATCGATATCAGTATTAAATTAATCTTTTTAAAAGTTCTTGTGTTTTTCGTGTAATTTCCTTAATTAAAATTTTTAATTATAATTTAATTTAGGTTTAGTAACAAAGA
>NC_037540.1:3771115-3778839 GCF_001531365.2 Cynara cardunculus var. scolymus
TAAAATAAGATGTTTATCCTCTATTTGATTATATTTATCCGCAATTAGTTATACGAATTCAAAAATCGAGCTTTGATAAGTTGTACTTTTGCATAATTTTATAAATATAATAATTAAGTATTATGTTAAAACTCAATAATTATCCTAATTATATTTTAGATTTTTTATATTTAAAATTAGATGTTTATCATGTATTTGATTGTGTTTATCTGCAGTTRGTTATTCGAATTCAGATAYGGAATGAAATCGGATAKKGATAAAATCTGGTTTAAGAGTTTTTAAGAGTTTTAGCCAAATGCTTTATAATATAGTATAGATAATATATTTTTTTATAAAGATAATAACTAAGTATTATGTTAGTTATCAATTATTATTTTAATTATATTTTAAATTTTTTATATTTAAAATGAGATGTTTATCCAATATTTGATTATGTTTATCTACAGTTAGTTAGACGAATTCAAGTACGGAGCTTTAATAAGTTGTACTTATGCACAATTTACTTGTATTCTTAAATTTTAAGTAATATGCATTAATAAATAGTAGTTCATGCATAAAAAATCGTTTTTAAAAGTTTTTGTCCAATGTTTTATAATATAGTATAGATTAATGTTATTTTCAAAAATAAAATAAAATGTTAATTTGGTAATTGGATAGTTTATATTCTTTTAACAAATCAAATTATTAATCACCCAAACTCAGTTACCATACTTTTCCTAATTTCATGTCGAGGACTCTCTCGATCATCCCTCCACCCCCAATTGCAAGAATGCCCTCGTCGTATTAATAAATATATATTAATATAATATTAACTTTCTATAAATTTTATACATATTGATTAAAAAATCAATGTATTAAGATGTTTATTATTATTATTATTATTATTATTATTATTATTATTATTATTATTGAATATGGTTTTTATTGTTCTTTTGTGTATGGTTGGAGTTGATTTTTTTTAATGTTCAATAGACCCATCATTTTTAGGTGGCGTTTGTTTTTTAAGAGGTGCTGAAGTCTGAAGTCTGAATTCACTTCTGAATTTTAAGAGGTGATGTTGAAGTCTGAAATCTGAATCAGTCAGACTGTTTGTTTTTACGTCTGAAATCTGAAACCAAAGAGAGATCGAGAAGATTACCCGAACACCAGCTTGAATCTGCGATGTATGAAGAACACCAGCTTCAATCGATGAACGGGACGAGAGCGGATGAGAGCGACGTAAAGGAGGCGGATGAGAGCGACGTAAGGAGGAGGATAAACAAATAAGAGGTAGCTAGGGTTACCACTTAAAAATCCAGAGGAAACCTTATGAATTCAACTCTTAATTTGGGGGAAAAAACAAACGATCTGAAAGTCTATATGTCTGACCGATTCAGACATAAGAGGAAATTAAGAGGCAAATTTTAAAAAACAAACAGGCCCTTAGTGTTTTTTTTAGTGGTTGAATTGAAGATGCCATAACCATTTTTATGTTTTTAGGGGTCGTTTACTAAACACTTACTTGGTAACTGCTTACCTGATAAATTTTCTTATTGGATGGACATGAGAAAGACCAAGAATCTTATCGGGTAAGATGAATGAAAATAATAGAGAGTCTTACCCAGTAAGTAAGGATGACGACTCTTACCCAGGTATTAACCAGTAACTTGTTGCATTCAATTTGCTTTGATATACTAAAATCTTACGTATTAAAATAAATTATAATATTGAATCCTATCGATAAGCACTACCGGGTAAGTATTTAAGTAAACGGCCCTTTAGTGTTGGATTGAAGATGCGGTAAAATGGTGTGAAATCATATATTTTGAGGAACGGGTAACTAAGGACAATTTCATCTCTGACACATTTATCGAATAAAAGGTGGTAAGAGGACAAGAGTTTAGTAAACAAACCCTAAGGTTAAGGGGCTATTTACTTAAATGTTTATCTGATAAGTGTTTATCGTTATAAGTCTAACACTATAATTTATTTTATGGATAAGATCGTAGTACATCAAAATAGAATGATATACAACAATTTACTTGGTAAATACTTACTTGAATAAGAGTCGTTGCCCTCACTTACGGGGTAAGACTATCTATCGTTATGATTACTCTTACCGGGTAAGATTCTTGGGTCTTGCCGTGTTCATCCGATGAGAAAAATTACCCGGTAAACACCTACCGGGTAAGCATTTAATAAACGGCCCCTGAGACTTTATAAATAATCTAACTTTTTGTTATATAAATCAACAAGAATTTTAAAGTTGTAATATTAACGATGGAGAGAAAGTAAACAATTAGAGGTTATGTTCGTATTTAGTCCATTATGTGCTAACCGTCCAAACTAGTCAGTAGTTTCGTAATCTTATTTTTTTTTTATCTGTGACAAGATTTTGACAGACCAAAAGACAAGACTATCATCAAAATAGTTGGAGTTATATTTACATGATTGTCAAATAATCCAACACAAATAAACACTCAATGAATTTGTGGATATTGAGAAATATGTTGATATAATAATAGTCCGATCTTAAAGAGTGACGACTGCTCTAAAACTTGCTAAGTTTGACTATCTTAAATCATATATACTTTATCGGACCACACATCAAAGAACTCGACCTAGAACTAGGGACCATTAGGACTGAACCTAAAAAGACAACGTCCATAATGGATCCTAATTGATTAATAGGCATCTCTTTCCGTACTTTATGCTTTTGTATTTATTGCAAAATGATTCTTAGAAATAAAACCGGTCATGATCATAAAATCTCAACTGAAAATGGAAATTGTCGGATTCAAGTACGCTCTTGCCAGTTGGATAGATTACTCAAGTGATTCCAAATTCACAAGTGGGTGGATTTATACTCTTGCTTGGAGGGGCAATTTCTTGGGCGAGCAAGAAACAAACATGTATCGCCCATTCGACTATGGAAGCCGAATTCATTGCCCTAGCGGCTACGGGCAAAGAGGCCTAATGAATTATATAGATTTCTTGACTGATATCCATTTATGGTCTCGATCGACTCCTTCGATTCCCATGTATTGTGACAGTGATGCCACATTGTCAAAAGTATACAATGTCATGTATAATAGGAAGTTGCAACATATAGGTTTTCGACACAATTACGTGAAACAATTAATCGATGATGATACCATTAGTATTGTGTTTGTCAAGTCTTGTAGGACCTTGACAGATCCATTGACCAAACCTCTCTCGGGGATCAACTACCAAAGACATGGGTCTGAAACCACTTACAATCAGTTAGTGATGGAAATCCAACTTGGATGTAGTGCTCCTATCTACCAAGTTTAAAAGATAACAAGTCACTTAACTGAAAGAAGGTACTGTCAACTGATAGATCCATATAAGGTAAAAGATAGTACGACGTTGTCGAGAATAAAGTTGAGTCAAAATCCCTTAACAAAGTTTATATGCATCTTAGCAACGAAGATGTTATAGAAGTTTGCCTATATGACTAAGAGGTGGTGCCGCCACCGTAAACAGGGTTTAATCTCAGTGACACCATCACACCATTATAACATTATCTGCTATGATTGTCATAAAACTTTCTGACCTAGTGGCGAATTGTTGGAAATATTAGTGAGGTTGGAGGTTTTCCTCCATCCCACATTGGTAGGAAGAGTAAATGTAAAGAGCCTTATAAGGTTTTTCTCTCAATTGGGCTTTGAACAAGTTGATGGATTATGGCGGGGTCATGAGTTGAAGATCTAACACACACACACATGCACGTGGTCTTTGGCGCGAGTTTTGTAATCCCCGGCCCTAACCCCCCGGTTTTTAGTAACAACCCCCGTCCCCGGTCAAACACCATGAAGAATATCCGCTAGTTTTAATCTATCGAGGATCCTCGGCCCTGAGACCCGTTTTAGCGGGAATCTCGTCCGTGTTCGGGTCAAGTGAGCTGGGTTCCCCACCGAGTCGGGGGAAATCACCATCATTATGAACAATTCTGCTTCTACTCCTTTTTTTATGGAGCCTATCGTAAAGGATAGATTCAATTAGTATGGTGGTAATTGGTTTGGGTTTTCTATTCCGGATAATAAAATTTTGAACTTTATTATTTGATTTATCTTTTGAATATTAAAGATTTAAACTTTATTTATAAAAATTCAAACTTTATTGTTTTTATCTAATCGATATATCTATCAAGTTCATTTTCTTTATGTTTTTTTTATAGTTTTTTTTTGTTATTATATTTTTTAGAATGGTAAGTTCAAGTTAATAAAACTACGTTTACTGAAATAAATTTTAACTTAATATATCGTTCTTTGAAATTTATATATGGATGTGAAGGAATTTGGCATGCTGCGGTTGATTATAGATATCGAAGGCTGCTTAGGACCAAAAGTGGGAATTTCCGCATCCAGTGGTACGAAGTACGGTGATTCTATGACAGTTAAATAAAGTTATAACTTAATGTTTAAGTATAAAGAATCGTTTATCCAACGTTTTACGGGAACCGTTTATGGAATGCAACTTATTTATTGGAGCAAACATCAGGGGTGGACCTTTGAAGACCCCAACGAGATCCCCTGCACCCCCTCAACCGATTTCGCAAGTAGAATTTTTCCTATAATATGAACGATGCATACGTTAAACTTTGAAGGGTGCTCCGAAATATTAGAAAATATAAAAAGAGTCATAAAAAACCCGAAAAAATCATTTGAAATCAACCAAACAACATCAAAAATCCCACAAAACAGTGAATTAGATTAAAAACACATCGGACGACCTTACGGTCTTTGATCCCACCTTAAAGTGCAACCCAAGGCCAGCCAAATGGTGGGCGAACCGGGCGACGGCCCAGGGCATCAAAGCCCAAGAAGCATCAATTTAAGCTTAGTGACATCTATATTAGATTATAAAACATTGAAGTAAAACTCTTGAAAACTATTTTTAATTCATCAAGTATTATTTAATCATGCATATTACTTAAAATTGAAGATTAAACATAAATGGTGCATGAGTACAACATTTTAAAGTTACATGTTGAATTCATACAACTAACTGATAAACATAATCAAATACAAGATAAACATCTCATTTTAAATATAAATAATCTAAAATATAATTAGAATAATCAGTAAATTATAACATAATACATAATTATTATCTTTATAAAATATTATATTATTAAACCTAAAATAAATTACTTCTTTATTAAACCTAAAACAAATTATAATAAAAAAGATTGAACTAAAAGTTGTCTTTATAAAAAACATTATTATCAGACCTAAAATAGATTACTTTGTTATTAAATATACATTAAATTATAATAAAAAATAATATAAAAAACGAAAACTTTTAAATTGTTAATTTGATACTGATATCAATAAAAAAAATTATGGGTTTTCAAATTTATATTTTATTCAAATATAAAACTATTATCGTCTTCCCAAAAACGTACAAAACCGTATTATAAAACAAACATTAAAATGAGATGTATCTCGCTGCATTGAGCGAATATACTTCTAGTTATTACTAATAAAAAGTTTCAAAGTTGCAACTATAAGACTTGGTCTCTAAACCTGAAGCATACATAAACACTTCCTCATCACTAAGCTATTAATATATTTTGATATTTTTTCCTCATATTTTAATTTTACTAGTTTTCTCGCTGATTCATTTTTTTCTTCCTTGCATTTCTTTTTTTCGAATTTTGTCTTGTTTTTATGGAAACATTTATTTATCTGAAATAAAATTAATCATATTCAACAATTAATACTTTATATTTATTTTTGTTTTGAAAATCATGTGATAATATTTGTAAGTTTATTATTTTTTCGCTAAACATTTTTTAAGGCAGGAAATTAACAGGATCAAATTCTACATAAAACAATTTAGATCACTAGCTAATTTCAACTCGAAACCACAAATATCTTTTGTTATATTTTCTAAAATCAAACCATGTATAAAATAATTTAGATTACTATATAATTTCAACTATTTTTTTTTTTTTTTGTGATTTCCATAACCATAAATATGATTTCTCGAAGATTATTTATTATTTTGTATTATATTCTTGATTCGATGTTGAATATCGTAATTCCAATTTTGTTGTCACCCATAATGTGGTTTGTTGTCTAAAGGGCCGTTTATCAAACACTTACCCGGTAAGTGCTTACCGGTAAAATTTAACAATATTATGTACTTATCGGTAAGATTTTAGTCCACCAGAACGACGTAGTATACAAGAATTTACCCGGTAAGCGTTTACGGTGGTAAGAGTCGTCGCCCTCACTTACCGGGTAAGACTCTTGGTCCTTGTTTCGCTCTTACCGGGTAAGATTCTTGGTCCTTACTATATTCATCCGGTGAAGTAATGTTACTTTGTAAGTGCTTACCCGGGTAAGCATTTGGTAAACGGCCCCTAAGGCTATATATGGTTGTTTAAACTACATAAGCACTCGCTATTCAATAATGTTTATATATTTAAAATATGATACACGTATATATTAAGTTTTTTATTTATTTATGTTTTAAGACAAATTGAACATCTTATTATGATATTATATAATTATAAGATATGCAATACAAAAAAAGTAAATTATCATTCAATAACAATAACAAAAATTGGCTTAGGTATGAGATGTCTAGCTTGATTAGGTTCCAAACCCTTTTAAAAATAGTATGTTCCATCTGTAGTTTTTAAATAGTGGAAGTATTATTTTACCTTCTCGCTCAGGGCATGAGAAACCCCAGGACCGGTCCTGGTGCAACCACTCGACAAAAATTATGGAACTGTCGTTAGTGAGCATCGTAAGGACCGAGAATCTCACCTGACAAAAGACATATTAATGACTAAGAATTTTATCCGGTAAGTGAGGAAGAAAACTCTGACCCCTTAGCACTTACCAGGTAGAAGTACTTACCAACAATCCAATTCGATAGCCGACAGAATGTTATCCGATAAGGTAAATAAGAATGATGACTCTTACTGATAAACGTTTATCCAATGAAATTTTGGTAAACAATGAGAGTGCTATAAAAATAATCTATAGTAATATACAAAATGTTTCAACAAAAATGATGGGTAGTTGGGTACTACTTACCGAGTTAGGTTGGATAACGGGCCGATCCAGATTCCAGAGTGCGACCCGTGTTTCTCGGTAGAGTCTACCGGTGTTGGGTGGCGGGTATGGATCACATGCATCCGTATCCTTTTGAGTTTTAACCCATGTGCTTTTTAACAAAACTAAATATATTTAATTAAAGGAAAAGTTTAAAAAAACTCAATGGATTTTAGTGTTTGGAATGATTAAGTCCTTGGATAATCTTTTGGAACAAATAAGTTCTTAGACATTTCAAAACATGTTAAATAACTCCTTGGACAATTTTTTGGAACAAATAAGTCCTTGGACAATTTAAAACATGTTAAATAACTCATTGGACAATTTTTGGAACAAATAAGTTCTTGGACAATCCAAAACATATTACATAACTCCTTGGATTTTTCTAAAACCT
Source organism: Cynara cardunculus var. scolymus (assembly GCF_001531365.2). NCBI lineage: Eukaryota > Viridiplantae > Streptophyta > Magnoliopsida > Asterales > Asteraceae > Cynara > Cynara cardunculus. The sequence continues at coordinate 3,778,583 of NC_037540.1, forward strand.
GTTGGATACATTCTTATGACTTGTACAACTTTTTAAAGTGGTAAAATAATGAAAAAAAGTCCCAAAAAAACCTCAATGAACATTCATATTTTGAACGATTAAGTCACTAAATATTTTTTGAACCAAAAAATATTTAGATCTATAAAATTAAACAAATATAACAAAAAAGTACTTATATTTATAAAAAAATAATTACATTTAAAAAATATTTTTGATAAAATTTATATTAATTAAAATTAAAATATATACTATCAATG
>NC_037540.1:3779164-3811915 GCF_001531365.2 Cynara cardunculus var. scolymus
AATTCTTTATAAATTTTTTTATTTTTTTAGTTTGAAAAATCACTGACTAAATATATTTTTATTTTTATTAAAATAAATTTTATTAAAAATCTTTTATAAATGTAATTTTTTTTGTAATTGTAAGTACTTTTTGTTATATTTGTTTAATTTTATAGATGTAAATACTTTTTGGTTCAAAAAATGTTTAGGGACTTAATCGTTCAAAATGTAAATGTTCATTAGGTTTTTTTCGGACTTTTTTCACTATTTTGCCACATTAACTAGTTGTACAAGTCATAAGAATGTATCCAACATGTTTTAGAAAAGTCCAAGAAGTTATTTAACATGTTTTGAATTATCAAAGGAATTATTTGTTCCAAAAAATTGTTCAATGAGTTATTTAACATGTTTTAAATTGTCCAAGAACTTATTTGTTCCAAAAAATTGTTCAAGGAGTTATTTAACATGTTTTGGAATGTCCATAGACTTATTTGTTCCAAAAAATTGTCCAATGACTTAATCATTCCAAACACTAAAGTCCATTGGGTTTTTTTTAGACTTTTCCCTTTAATTAAATATTTATATTATATATACTATATTATAAAATATTTGACAAAAATTCTTAAAAATCATTTTTTATATATAAAATACTGTTTATTGATACATATTACTTAAAATTCAAAATTACAAGTAAATAATACATAAATACAACTTATTAAAGCTCCATGCTTGAATTCGTATAACTAACTACAGATAAATATAATCAAATATTAGATAAACATTTTATTTTAAATATAAAAAATTTAAAATATAATTAGGATAATCACTTTGTTCTAACAAAATACTTAGTTATTATCGTTATAAAAAATTATATTATTAAATCAAAAATAAATTATTAAACCTATGTTAAATCATAATAAAAAAATTGAATTAAAGAAATTATACAACAAAACAAGAGCTTTTAAATAATTAATTTGATATTAATATCACATTTTTTTTAAATTCTAAGCTTCAAATTTATATTTTATTAAAAAAAAAAAACATTATCGTTTTTCTCAAAACAATATAAAACCATATTATAACATCGACATGGGACATAATAAAACGAAAAATAAAAATCAAGATGTAACTTGCTGCATTGCACAAGTACCATTCTAATATTATAAGATATTAAGATAAGATATTTAAGTTTTTCCTTCTAACTTCTTTAATTTTTTTTTAAGCATTGCAATTGTTAGACATTATCTGCAAATAAATAAATCTATAAAATCTTTCAATTTTCATAATAAATCTGCAAATAAATAAATACATCTGATTAAATTGAATATACGAAAATATATGTATATGCTTCAAATGTTGAAACTATAGGTGTTTTTGTGTGGGTATAACCCGGGCAGGAATCGGGTTTGGACTTTGGATGAACCGATCTGGACCCGTGTATATGTGAAATGGATCGTAAGCCAGGTTGGCCTTATGTTTTATGGGTGGGCTGATGGCTGATCGGTAATTTGAGCAAACCACAGGGATAATTATACAATAATTAAGAAAAAAGGTGAATTACACTGGTGGTCCTTGCGGTTTGTTCAAATTACGAATTTGATCCTTAATATAAATTATCTACACCGATGGTTTTTTAACCTTTTATTTTCGTAACTTTTATAGTTCCTCGACTTAACAACGTCAGTTAGCAACTGTCATGAAGGATTAATCGGTTTTTAAACAAACTATAGGAACCAAAAGTGTAATTTGCTCTAAAATTTAACGTGATTCATCTTTTTTTTCTAAAAAAAAATTATTAATTTTTTTATATATTCAATCATAAATGAAATATCTTAAAATAAAATACATATTAAATAAAAATCATTATGTTTATTTAAAAACTACTATATACACAAAAAATTAGCGTTATAAAATTTCAAGTTAAAGAAAAACAAATGAAATCAAGAGAAATTCATATATCTTTTGAGTTGGGAATTGAACTATGCGACTAAAATATTAAAAATTAAGTTTGGTTAACATGATATTATTAATATATAGTCAAACTATAAATAATTAAAAATAATAAAAAAATAAAAATTATAAATTAAGATTAAAAAAACATTGATTATTCAAACAATTAAGAAAAATTATCACTACAACAAAATTAGATTATCTATACTATATTATAAAACATTTGACAAAAAACTTTTAAAAACTATTTTTTATCCATAAACTTTTGTATATTGATGCATATTACTTAAAATTCAAAATTACAAGTAAATAGTGCGTAAATACAACTCATATTTGAATTCGTGTAACTAACTGCAAATAAACATAGTCAAATACAAACAAACATTAAATTTTAAATATAAAAAATCTAAAATATAATTAAGATAGTTATCGAGTTCTAACAGAATACTTAATTATTAAACTTATAAAAAATTATATTATTAATCCAAAAATAAATTACTTTGTCATCAAATCTAAAATTAAATTATAATAAAAAATTGTATCAAAGAAATTACACAAAAATCAAAATTTTTAAATAGTTAATTTGATACTAATATCAATATACTTATTTTCAAAATTTTATGATATCTTCAAACTTATATTTTATTCAAAAATAAAAACATCATTCATATATTAAAACCACATAAACCGTATTATAACATTTATTGGGATAAAATAAAACAAAACATCAAAAACATACACACACACACACACACATATATATATATATATATATATATTATTGCATGAGTATCTTTCTAGTATAATTATAAAATAATTAACGTCTTAATAGATAACAATGCAATAATTTTAAATACAAAGATAACAATGTTTTGTTTATATTTTGTCTGATCTTTTATTACATTAATGAACGAAACCAGAAATACATTGAAAAAGACTGAATTAGTGTTTGCCAAGTCTGACCTTTGCATTGCAAACGACAAAAAAATTGCTCGTAAAAGTCTATGTATGGTCCCAACTCCCAAAACTCTAATATCACATCCAAGACTTTTTAAGTCAATTAATCTTACATTTTAATATATATTTTTTGGTGTCAAAATCTATAAATTTTTAAAAATTATAAACCATTTTTATTAAATGTTTATTTTGAGATCTGAAATTTAGGGAGTTTGATATCCCAAGCAAAGTGTTTTTTAATATTAAGAAAATAAAAACAATATCATATTTAAAAAATTTAATTATTACAATGGTTTTTTAGACAGAGTTCTAACAAATCAATATTACAAAATAAATTAAACAACTGATTAGCTAATTATGATTATTTATCATAATAATTACTCTGAAAACCCACAAACCGTTTAAATAAATAAGATTTTTTTTAAGTATATAATATTAATATATAAAAAATAGAATAAATAAACTCGCACACCCTCCTTTAATTGATGGAGTTTGAACCTCTAACCTCCTAAGAGAATAAAGACTCATATATCGCTAGACCAAAGTCATTTTAATAAATGAATGAGATTTTGTAGACAACTAATTATTTATTATTTGTAATTAAATAAGGAGAAAAAGTTGGTCAATCTACAATAACCGAATGAGGATACAAATCAAGAACAAGAGAAAACAAAACATCCACAATAAGGCAAATAACAATCAGTGTTATTCCAATCTTTTTGGATGCTCTATTATACTTTTACCAATACAAGTGTTCGAAACAAGATTTTTAATTAGTTATTCATAATTAACTTTCTCAAAATAATCATTAATTTGAAAGATTATGATATAGAATTTTACCAACTGTTGTTTATCTCAAATTCTCAAAAACCCCTAGCTCGATCCTAGGACCAAATTCTCCCTTAACTCTCAATGTTTTGCATATTATCAAAGGGCTATAGCGCTCTAAACAATGACGACCAGTATTATGATGAAGTCAACGAAATCGCATGTGAGTTTGTTCGTCAAACAAGAAAGAGAGATGCAAAAAACAAGAAAGAGATAGATTATTAAGCATAGGGATGTGCTTGGTGTTTCAATCATAAAATTAGTCATCGAAAGATAAAGATGAACGTGACTAGTAAACTAGGACTAGGAGAGTTCAATATTTAAATTAGAGATCTAAGGAGAAGGGACTACAAATTTGATGTCATAATCGAGATCAGCGAATTGACAAATAGTCTAAAATAAGAAAGAAACCAAGGAGATTGAGCTAAAACATGGACTAAAATTTGAAATATATATAATTAGGCTCTGAATTGTTCAAAATCTCACGACTTGATAACACCTACATATTAAATGCAATCATATAAGTGTTAGGCTAACTACTAATCATCGAAGTTTTATCTGATATGAATTGTTAAATCTTTGTTAGTTTATTTCCTATTGACATCATCAACTTCTTCAAAAAAAAACATTTAGGGTCTGCCCGTTAGCAGCTTACGAACTTAATGGGACCCACAACTTAATCGGTAATCTATATATGATTGTCTGGTAATAACTTAATGATAGAGAAAATGACTTATTCAATTAGTTTCTAGGAGGAATTGCATGCATAAAGCCAAGTTTTTTCCAAACCTACCCCTCTCAATTAAAAAATACATTTGTTTCATCTATGAAAAAACCCTCTAAAGCAAAAAACTTTCTTAATCCACACAAGACTTAATAGAAAACCAATCAAATAGCTCTTTAGTTGGTTGTAAAACCTAAGGTTTAACAAGATTATATCGAAGGACCATTTTGCAATTTTGTATGTCTTAAAACATCCCTAACAAACGTATGTTATAAATTAAATCAATTTTTTAAAAAAGATTACATCAAACTCCAATAGCTACTCTATTTTATCAATTTTAATATTATCTATATTAATACCTCTTATTGGTGGAAAAGAATTATAATATTAATTCTTCTCTTTTACAAAGTTTTACAGATTTTTACAAATTTGAAGATTTCGACCTACCTCTATTCTTTTCTCTATTTTAACATACTATGTAACATAATTGTTGGAGCAAAAAAGTTCATAAGTCATTAAAATTTTAACATGGTTATTGGAAATTTGCAGAATTGTTTTTAAAGGATTTGGATATTATACATGGCCCAAAAATATCTTCCAATAATCTTTAATATCGAAAAGAAACAGATCGGCTAAAAACCAGGCCTAAGGTCCATTTGATTTGCATGATTGTTTTTGAAGGATTTGGATTTGAAGAGATTTAGATTGGAATGAATTTGAAATCATTGGATTTGGAATGAAAAAGATTCCATTATTTACAAATAATTTATAGAAAAAATTATAAAAATAACTGAATTACATTTTTATTAATCAATTATTATAAAACAAATGTTTTTAACATTTTTTAAAACCTTGTTACATACGATCCTACTAAATTTTGTAAAATCTCGAACAGTCCTTAAGTATTCAAAATCCTGTATTTGAAAGATTTCAATTAAATCCTAAAATTTCAAATCCAAATAATTAAATAAACCAAACATAAAATTATAATAGATTTAAAAAACAAACCCCTTAAATCTATTTCATTTCTTCAAACTAAAATGTATCTAAAAGTCAAAATAAAGGTGAAGAATTATAAATTTGAATCTCAACGTGGACTCGATGATAAGACATCTCTTTCCATTTTTCTCCAATGACGTCATAAGTATGGAATCTATGAGGATCTGTGAGAATAAGATTCAACTTATTATGCGGTTCCTCTTTGCAGTCTCAAGGTACCATTAGCCAACCCCCTCTCTCTCTCTCTCTCTCTCTCTCTCTCTATATATATATATATATACTTATTTTATTTGTTAAAACATGTGTTTCCAGCAAGAACGACGGTGGAATCTTTGAGGATCTGCGAGAACAAGACCCCATTAATGGTGGTTCATCTTTGAAGACTCGCATCATTTCTTGCTCATCCCCAATAAATCTTGGCACTCACTTGGTTACCTCAAAAGAAATCTTGGAGCCATTTCTGACCAGCCCTTTATTAAAGGTATAATCCAAGATTGCGTAGTTCATGGAGGTCCCAGAATATTGGGATCTTGTTACTATAAAGTGACCACCTCACCTTTCTTGGTAGGGTGTATGATAAGATAATTGGATAGCATACAGTACTACCTTTAAGAAGTTGATTATTTATTTTCAAAATTACTTTTGTGATCCGTGATTAGTCGGTATTTGGCATTTTCTTTCGTATCTTTGTGGGGCCCTGGTGATTGTTAGGTACCTGTGGGAGATTCATCTTGTTTGTGGTTACTTCTTCAGATTCTTGAACTGGGTTCTTCTGCTATGGTGGGTTTGACTTTATTTTTGGTTCAAGATGCAACTTTGTTCTTGGATCTTACACTTAGGGATATTCGTCTTGTTTATGGTTACTTGTGTTCATTTGTCATCATTTTACCATCGTCTCCTTAAAGACACCAAAAGAATATGCAAATTTGGACAAATTACATGGTTTTCTTTCGTATAATTTCTGGGTTTATTGTGATTCTGCTTTTATTTGACTTTCTCTCTCCAAATCGTGATCTCATAGATTCATTCAGGATTGTTGGAAATGGTAAGACTTTTCAGTGTATTTGGTTGTAGGGTTTTGTGGGATTTGGTGGTTTGTTGATCAGTTTGATTAGAGGAGAAGAGGCGGATTGGGAATTGAAGATGTATGTGGTGGATAGCAGAGGAGGAGCGATAGCATGCATGCTGCTTGCACTACTCTTCCTAGGAACATGGCCTGCCATTCTAACTCTGTTAGAAAGACGTGGCCGACTTCCTCAACACACTTACCTTGACTACACAATCACCAATCTTCTGGCGGCTGTCATTATTGCCTTTACATTTGGGGAATTTGGGAATACCAGTGATGATAAGCCTAATTTCCTAATCCAGCTTTCTCAGGTATGTGCATCTTAACATTTCGATGAAATGCATCAATGGAGATTATGAATAGTCCTAAATCAACCCTTCATTTGAAATTCTTATTAAATGTTTATTTTTATATAAAACTTTTGATTTGGATTAAAAAATGTTCAAATAGTAACACCTAAACCATAGAAGAAAGTTCAAAGAACCATAAATATTTTCTGTTAACCATGGATGTTTGGGCCAACTTACATGCACCTCGACTAATCCCACGGACCCTAGAGAACAACCAGGAAATGCAGAACTAGAAACGGTGACCTCATTTCCAATTGAATCATAAATATTTTCGTAAACATGAGAACCAACTATTTCGTTTATTATTCATGATGAATAACCAATGTAATGCATTTTCATCATTCATGATATCATGCAATTTTATCATAAACATTATGTATTTGCATCGTGAATAAAGCATAAATAATTGGACTGAGGTTCTCAAAGTATTTATGGTTCTCATTTGAATATGCTTCTATTTCCTATTCATCCTGAATATGGATTGTTGCGTTGTAAATTACTACATGTTTTGTGGCAGAATAATTGGCCAAGCGTTCTATTTGCAATGGCGGGCGGGGTGGTCTTGAGTCTCGGAAATCTGTCAACACAATACGCTTGGGCGTTTGTTGGTTTATCGGTAACTGAGGTGATTACCTCAAGCATTACTGTGGTTATAGGTATCATCATCGCCTCCACATAAACATCGATACAAAAGACCATTTTGAAACTTCATGATATTGAGTTTTTGCGGATTTTATGTCATGGCGTGATAGGTACAACTTTGAACTACTTTTTAGACGACAAGATCAACAGAGCTGAGATACTTTTCCCAGGCGTTGCGTGTTTCTTGGTTGCCGTTTGTCTTGGTTCTGCGGTACATGCATCCGTGGCCAAAGATAACCAAGCAAAACTTAATACGTTGGAGGATTCTCGTGTGGCAGAAAAAGGGTATATCTTCTTTGTTTGTATATCAACTCTTAGTTTTGGAAATCTAATGACATGATTATAATGATACTTGACAGATCAATGAATAACGAATCAAACCTGAATTCAAGTAAGAACACTTGAATTTTCCTACACCTGGTTCAATTCTAGCTTTTTTTTTTGTTAACTATGGTGTACAACCAGCTTGCATGACTAATACCATGGGTCCCTGAAGATAACAGTCGAGAGAATCTCTAGTGGCACAAACCGCTGACCCATGGAGAGGATCCCCAATTGAGCTAACCCTTCAATTCCAGCTTTTCACTTTTGCTTATTGGTTTAATCTTTCTTTTCGATTCTCAGGAAAGGATCTGGAGTATGGAACTGATAAAGCAGAGAAAGCGAAAGCAGGGACCGCAAGTTTTCTTATTGAGCTCGAGAGCCGAAGAGCAATCAAGGTTATGTGATCCATGATTCCTTGATTTAACTTATTGTTTTCTAACATCAGTCATTTATGTAAGCTAAACGAATATGCAGTTCCTATACAAGTATTGTGTTAAACTTTCGGTTTTTGTCGGGATTTCAGGTGTTTGGGAAAAGCACTTTGGTCGGTTTGGCCATATGTTTCTTCGCCGGAATTTGTTTTTCTCTCTTCTCACCGGCGTTTAACCTTGCAACCAATGACCAATGGCATACTTTGGACGATGGTGTCCCTCACTTAAGTGTCTACACAGCCTTTTTCTACTTCTCTTGCTCGTGTTTCGTGATTGCCATAATCTTGAACGTTATATTTCTTTACCGCCCTGCATTCAACCTGCCTCGATCTTCAATTAAGGCATATTTGAACGACTGGGATGGCCGAGGTTGGGCATTTCTGGCTGGTTTTTTGTGTGGTTTTGGGAATGGTCTCCAGTTCATGGGAGGTCAAGCTGCTGGTTATGCTGCAGCTGATGCAGTTCAGGTTAGCTAAAACTTCAAAGTCTGTACAAGCTTATGGTTCTCATAATGTATTGTAGTGCCTTATGGTAAAACTAAGTGACCATCTGATTCGCCAAGTCCTATCGATGCGTCTAATTCCATGCATCGTTGTACCTTTTGTACAACGAAAAGATGCATTTAATTCTCAGCGTGACTTGGGGGTTGTTTGGTTGGTTTTCCATTAATCTTATATGGATAAAGTTGTTTGTGGATTAATCCGTCTGTATAGATTGGGAAGGTTTTTGTTTAGGAGGGTTTTTTCATAGATGAAAGGAGCGTGTTATTTAATTTGGCAGGTTTGGGAAAAACTTAGCTCTTTGCATAAAGCTCCCCTTGGAAGCTTACTGAATAAGCCACTTTCTATATCATTAAGTCACTACCAAATAGTCATGTATCGCCGTCCGAATAAGCTGTGAGTCAAGTTAAGTTCATTAAGCTGCTAACAAACAGGCCCTTATTGTGTCATGGCTAGACAACATGCTAGGTTCTAGTGTACAACTCATCTATGCATCTAATTCTATTCATGATTTGTATAATACAGCACAACTAAAATATTCTAGACAAAATGCATTGTTGTGTGATCTAAACAGCCACTCTACTCTTGGAGGTAAAGGTCATGTCTCCATACATCTTACCCTATCCATGACCCACCCTCCAGGTGGGATACACCGAATTCGTTTGGTTTAGTTTTATATCTAGACAGATAGTGTCCAACTCTTCTACGCATCTAATTTCATGCATTTTTTACCATATGCTACATGGACAACCTTAGCAATGCACTTGATTCACAAGATTACTTACTGTGTCATATCTCGAAAGAAGGCATCGCTAGGTCCTAGTCTGCAACTCATCTATGTATCTAATTTCATACATTGTTGTACTATATAGTACAACTAAGCAATGCATTTGATTCAAAATATTTGATGGTGAGTACTGTCTGGATAAAATGCATTAGTAGGTTCTAGTGTATAGCTCATTTATGCATCTAGTTCCACTTCTAGACTTCCCAGATGCAAAACTGAGTTGTACTGTACAACCCGCCAATGCATTTGGAGAAAATAAATTAAGTCTCATGTCTATGTTTACCTTATGAGCTTGTTGTGAACTCATTTCAGGCGCTTCCACTTGTGAGTACCTTTTGGGGTGTGCTCATTTTTGGTGAATATCGAAGATCATCCCGGAGAACGTATATATTTCTCGTAGGCATGCTGTCCATGTTTATTGTGGCTGTTGGAGTTCTAATGGCGTCATCTGGCCACAGGAAAGAGTAGACAATAACTTAAGATGATCAAAAGGAAAAAATGTTACCACTGCAAGTTTACTGGCACTGTATAATCAACATTGTACAGAAAACAAACAAGTTTAAAGGTATACAAATGCACAAAGCATATAAGAAATTGCAAGTTTGATATCAAAATTGAAGCATGTATTCTAGACATTAGGTTGTTAATATCATGTAATTTCTTTCTTCTGTTTCTTCAACAATGGCATACTTCATATTTCTTTGTTTGGGTTGGTTATACATTTCGTGTAATTTCTCCACCCTATAAATTTCAAATGCGAAAATTACTCTCAAGGAAAATGTTAAGTACTCGAAGAAGAATTAAACAGAACTCATAAACAAGATGATCAACAAACATTTTTCAAGGTCTTCTCAGGGAGAAGAAATGGGCAAATCCATATGAATCTACAACTTTCACTGCTTGAGATGCAAGTCACTTGAGTATATTCCTCCAGGTTTTGGTCATTTTTGGCAAAAGATTGAGTTGGAAGGTGTCATTGGACGCATATGATATGCATACATGCATAAACACACAAACAATTTCCTATCAGCTAGGAAATATACTTTCTTCTGCCTTACCTAGAGATAGTATAATGTTGTCAAGAAAATCTCAGAACTGGGCATAAGATTAATTTTTCCTCTCAAAATTTGCAATATTATCTTATAAGTAGCAATATAGGTGCAATTGTGCAATTAATTTGTACATTGAGTTTAAATATTTGTTTTATAATACCACAGTAGACGTACCCAAACTCTCATAATACTATCCTCAGATCACTAGTAACAAGGTTCATCGAACCATTAAAATTGTCTCAAAAACCTGAATTCATCGGTTGTCTTTCCATTTTCATTCTCCAGAGAGGGGGCGATCTTTGGATTTTGTCTGTATGACTGTATAGGCATTTTCTTCTAGTTTATCTTCTTATCTGGAGCCCCATGGCTCCAGTTTGCCCTCCAGATGATTGACGAAGACAAAAGGCGCTCCGTTTTCCAACCAGATGATTGAAGCTGCCAATCAAGTAAAAAATACAGATATCCAGGTTAAGTTATGCAACAAGAAACTATCTTACACAAATATAACTGTAAATTGGATCAGATGCTCATCTCAAATTTTGGCCATTAGTTGAAATAAAAGCGCATCAAGGACAGCAAGGGTCATTAGAGAGAACTTCATTTGGTGGGTTGGGGGAGACAAAAGATTGAATGAAAGACTGAAGTAGAAGCACACAGAATGGAATTGTCAACTATGCCAAGCGGAAGCCTATTCGTTAAGCACCCCCACCCCCAAAACAACCGGCTCAATTAACAGATAACTATAGTCCCGGCGATCTAGCCTAGTGGTGGGCGTAAGCCAATTGTATGAGGTCCTGTATTCGAGTCCGGGCATCATGTATCACCCGGAAAATTAAGGTAAATAATTTTTAGAAGTTTTAGTATTTACACTTATTTTATCTAAGAATGCAAAGGATTAAGTTTTAGGAGGTTTGGGGATGTTTGGATATTAGTTTAAGGGTGAAAGGAGGCAATATAGGAGAAAACGGCGTTCCCCGAGCGTGAAAGTTCACCAGAAAGTCGAGTTTGGTGACCTGTGCGTTCCCCGACCCTGAAAACAGTAGCCCGACCGTGAAAGTCCACCAGGAAAGTCGTGTATGGCCATTTCCAGCTAAAAATCAGGATTTTGGTCCTTGATATTTTACTTCACTCATTCCCTTTCACTCTCATTTTTTTTTATCAAGACATATTAGGCCACCGATTTGGAAGCTCCCTCTACACTTTTGAGTCTCGATTTCTTCTAGTGAACAAGGGTTTTGATTTCTAGCTTCTCAGCTACCTTCTAGCTTTTTCACTTAAACCGATTTGAAGACTTGAGAGTGCATTTATTGTTCATCTCCAAGTGTTTACAAACTTTCAAACATCAAGATTTCAAGTATTGATCAAGATCCAAGTTCATCACCTTCATTTTTGGGTTTTTACCAATTTTCTAGGTTTTCTTCAAAAACCTAGCAACTGAGTTTTAAATGCTTTGTAAAACTAGATACATGCCTGAATGTATTCTATGATGCTAGCATTTAAAAACTAGATACATGCTTGAATTGTATTATGTGATGCTATTACATGCTTTAATTTCAAGTATCACACAACTATTTGGTGATTTGAACATATGTTCATATTTGATGAAGTTTTATGCATTTTTGGGCCAAATCTTCATATTGAGGTCATATTAATGAATTTTTCTGAACTAAATGCCTATTGGGATAGTTTATATGGATTTTCATTCATTATCTTGGTATTTTATGAAAAATCATAATTGTTAGGATTTTGACCAAAAGTTGGGATTTTATCTATAAATGCTAGTGAATGATTTTATGATGGTAGTTGATAACTTACATGACTTAATGGATGAAAGATTACCAAAATGTGGATTAGTTGGATATTTTCATTGGATGAAACTTTCCAAGTAGACACTAGGAGGGTTGAGTCTTGAGGTGTTACCTTTGGGGTAGACACTAAGATCTCACCGCTTGAGGTGTTACCTTTGAGGTAGACACTAAGTGTGCCGAGCCTTGGGGTGGAATTCGCAAGAATAGACACTAAGGACAACCGAATCTTGAGATGAAACTTGTTAAGTAGTCGTTAGGACACTTGGACTGTAAGTCTTGAAGTGTTATGCGACAACGTTGTTTGAGTGATATACTTTTGTGCCCGTCACTCTCAATGGATGCAGGTCTCCCCCGTTGATTCCACCTAATGTTGTATTTGACTTGCAATGATTTTAACTAATTATATTGCAATTCTCTACTTTATGTTCATGCTCACTAGGCTTTTTGGCCTAACACTTGTTTCGTGTCGGCATGTATCTCAAGTTCTAGTGACCGGTCCTTTAGAGGGAGCTTGGGAGCATTATTGAGACGCCGCCTTTTGAAGTTATTTTGGTGGTTCAAGGGACACCCAATTGAAATCTTCTTTCTTTATGGAATTAGATTAGGAGGTCGTTATACTCATGCCCTGTTGTTACAAAGTGTAATCAAACAGGCGTATTTAAGTTCCCTTTTTGTGGAAGGCTCGTATTCTGATATTTATATACCAAATCTCCGTCTTTATTTGGAAATTTTTGTTGTCCCATTTTTGGGGTGTTACACATCATCCTTTGTCGCTTGGACTTGCATGATTTACCTCCCTCACGATGATTGTGGGACCGGTATGGTGAGGGCACTCCACAAGGTGGTGTATACTCTCTTCCTCTTTCTTTTTTATTAATAGATAACTACTGAATCAAGGCATTTAAGTTAAGAGGGAATTAAGCAGGCTAGGTGGGGACTGATTGGGTTACTTGCATTAATGAAGAAAGCAGATTGGTAATTGTTGGTGCAGTTTAAAAAAAAAGTAATAGGTATATTTAACATTGCAGAAGACTGATATGCTAAAGCTAAAATAGGAATCCAAGGGTGAAATGTACCTTCAAAACAAAGGCTTCATAGTGTTTGTCCATCCATGTTTGGCTATCTGTATGTAATGACGTAGGCTTATCATCTACAAGATTTGCCATAACAAGAGCATGCATGAACCCTTGCATGACATCTCCAGTAGTTGAATCTTTATGCATGACAATGCTGATGATTCCCTTCTTCTCAAGTAGCATGTATTTTGCTGAAAGTCCAGACAGCAGTAATTAATACGAGTATTCTTTGTTGACGAGCTATTTTTAAGTAAGAACTTTGTAAACCTCAACCTTTCTCATATCGAGATCCAGCAGAACTTAATAGCTCCATCCTGTTTGTTGACAACAGAAAAAACATGATGTCACTTGCAAAGATTAAATAAGATCCATCATATAATCAAGTAAAAGTGCGGACTTGAAGATGATCTTTTTGAGTTTCCATCAGTTGGCTCGAAGTTTTCAAGCTGAAGAGTATAGAAAGAAACACATGCTAGGATTGTACAGCTTGAAGATGGCTCCCAACCAACCTCACATGGCATCAAATAATGCTCCCTTTGTCTAAAAAGGAGTCGACTTCACACAAAAGAGAAGTCCAACAAAGATTCCTTTTCAAAATTTAACACCAAGATACATTTGATGATCCCATAATGCTTTTCCTTTCCTTAGTATTGGATTAAGAAATAATTTTGTTAATTTCTATTTGATTACATGTAAAAAAGCGTCCAATATATTGTCTTTGAATTCCATCGAGATCTTAAAGTAGACTACTTTTCTAGGATGGAGGGAGTAGTTGATGTTGCCCAAAAATGTCCAGAAGTGGCAGCAAGCTCTTTGTTAAATGAGCGTGTCTACAACGATTTCAAAACTCACATTTCCAGGCTGTCAAGTGAGGAAACCCTCGCACCTAAGCGTACCCGTGCATACAAAAGTTTGGTACGCTTTGAGCTCCAAGAACTTATCCATAACGGTAAAACATGCTCCAAGTCTGAGACCTCTTTTGGAGAGAGAACTGCAAAGTGCGGACAGAAGACTTGAGTCATCATGATTACAAGTGAAATAAAAAAGAACCTATATTAACATGCTTCCAAACACAAGGCCAGATCTCAAATTGGCACACTTCATGTCACAGAACTATAATTAAATTCACCTTTGCTGTTATCTTTCTAAAATCTAAAAATAATAGACTGTAGTGAACGTTTTTTTTTTTTTTTTGAAAGGGTATCCGAGCCGAAGCTCGACTAATCCCAGGCACATCCAGGGCTAAGCATGCCCCTTTGGTAAATGTCGCACAGGATGTGCGTAGAGGGATTTGAACCTGGGTTCAGCGCTATGAACTGCCCAGGCACTAACCACTCCACCACAACACTGATTGACACTGTAGTGAACGTTATTGCCTCATGAAAGCATGTTTATAATTACAGCGGATACAATGACAAAAGCAGGTTGCATTCCTCACCTCGGCCAGTCTCCATGAAATGCAGCAAAAGAATTGAGCTTCTTTCACAGTTTAATGTAGTCAGATTAAGACACCTTACAGCTTTGTAATTAGCTACAAACCGCCAGAACACGGAATACAGAGAGAAAATGAACTTAGTTTCAGTACAATATGTATATAAATTAAATGTGACTATGAATGGTGCAATGGTGAAGTTCAAAAAATAATGTGGGGTGTCATTTCAAGCTTGTCATAAACAAACTGAAGAAGGAAGTAGAGCATAACTAACCATACATGTGGAACATGGTGAGCGACAGAAAAGAGAACCATATTATTGTTGAGTGTCCCATCGTAATGTGTGCAAGAAACATTCCTAAAGCCATTCCCATCATTGTTGCAACTGTCTCCTGGCTTCCTTCCTAACAGTGAACATAAACATACAGTAAGATTATAGGATATTTGATTATATGTGGTATTTACTGCCAGAGGATCAACAAATTACCTTTGCAGATATATCTGCAGCATTATTCTGAAGAGCAAAATGCTGGGTCAAAGCAGCTCTAGTTGCTCCACTGGCAACACCAGCTAAAGAAACAGAATGTAAGGAGAGATTATGAAAACTGAGATGTGTTTAAAAAGGATAGTTGGTCATATCACAATCTGTTGGCGATCACCAAAATGCACCATTCCAGAAGTAGCCCAACAAGAGAAGGAAATGGTTATATTGATATGTGAATTGAAGTGAAGACCGAATCACTAAAAAACAGACATGGTTATCAATTACTGATATCTAAACATTACTTGTAGATTTTATATCTCATAATACATATATCCAAAATTCACCAGAATCAATTTGGGAGAGAGGTTTTTTCCCCAAAACGTG
The DNA here is from genome assembly GCF_001531365.2 of Cynara cardunculus var. scolymus. NCBI lineage: Eukaryota > Viridiplantae > Streptophyta > Magnoliopsida > Asterales > Asteraceae > Cynara > Cynara cardunculus. The sequence continues at coordinate 3,794,941 of NC_037540.1, forward strand.
AGGGTGCCATATAGTCCATAGAGACCAAACTGCCACTAAGAAACCTTTAAATTATATTTAATGGAAATTCCCCATGTTAAGCCAAAACTAATTTGAGTCCTTCCAAAGTGATAGATCTTGTTCGAGTACTTGTGGTGAAAGTGGCTAATAGTTTGGATAATTTTGGTGTAATTTGCTCTCGTAGACAATGATGCATTATAATTTATCTTTCTCTATCAGCCTAGAGATGTCGTAACTAGAAACCGATTTTCAAACGTGGAAAAACATTAATGACTTACTGAAAGATCTTGACAAGCTCCCTAAGCAGACAATGAATACAAATGCCGAAGGAAACAATGGAGAAAGAAGGTCCATCAGCATTCCTGCAACCAATATCATTTTTCACAATCCATATAATCCAAGTAAAATTCAAGCAAGCTCTCTACTTAATGAAAGGACCAGCGTGCCCACACAAAAGTATGTAATTAAGTATCCTGCAAAGCTAGCATGCAGCAAAGACTTTGTTTTTTTTATTTATAGAAATAGCATTTCAACCTCAGGATATTAGTCATACAAAACAGTTATTTTAGAGCCACTTCCCTTAAATACAATGGACATTGACACATATTTATTGGATGTAAGGAAACTAATTGGATCAATACCAAGATCATTCATTAGGTCTGCAACCAAACGCCACATTTTGGCATCGCTGTCTAGGTTTGAGCCCTGAAAAGAAAAGAATCTCAAGTATAACTGCTTTTCATCATCAATGAATGCATAATGTTTAACAGACTACTAGATGAATGAAAACTGAATCCCCTGTATAAACTGTTATGAAAGATATATACAGTAAAACGTAACTATGAGCCACAGAGAGCCTGTGGTTCATCTTATGAAGTTATATGTCATCTATAATAGCCTAATAAAATATCAGCAGTTCGCTCGAGGAGCTGATATCCACATAGGAATTGTACAGGTAGAATATAGACTCTCCTGGGCACAACTAATATTCCAACCAATTGCACACTAACAATTTCTGATAATAACTCACAAAATATTCCAATCAATTGCATGCATTTTTGTCTTTGAAAATGTGCATGTAAAATCAAGGATGATCAATAATGTGCATAATAACACACCTGGTAGAATGTGAACATGACACCTCCTAGCATTCCAGTTAAATCCCTCAAAAACCACTGCAAGAGTTCCAGATCCAGGAAAAGGGACATCGTGATCAACAAAATCAGCTAAGGTAAACAACAATGAATATCAGACTTGAGACGCAAATACTGTACCTGAAAAGTAGCCCCAATTACAGTTGCTGATTTCTCCCCAACTCCTATAGCACTTAGAAGAGCCTGGTGAAGTAGATACTGGTGAATGATTCTCCAACACAAGTTTAAGATTGAAATGATTTAAAAAGAACTAAATTTAACGGTACACATAAACTTTTACTTGTGTAGAAAGCATGGTCCTAATGTATGTTGAGAGGCCCTATAAAAGAGATTGGATCCGTTACAATATATAAAATGGGAATTCCAAGATTTCTATTAGCACTTCCTATAAGCAGTAATGGATTTCAAACCTGCAATAGATCCCATGTCTGAAAAGGAATATAATCTGGAGTCACGCTGCTCGGAAACCCCTGCATCCAGAATATACAGCAGAAATAAGAAACTTGAAGCAAACAGAAGACAAAGAGCAAAAGGTCAATGGCAAATAGCATTTATTGTATTTCTTTAGTAGTTGTGGCTCCCCTTTGTATGTTAACTTCACATAGTCATACTTTCCACAACTTTATGATATATGTATATTTCGAAGACTATGAAAAATTCAATAATCGAAAGGAAAAAAAAAAATGCAGCCAAGGTCATATCCCACATGACACATCATCTTGTACTAGCAGACATGTTTCTTAAAATACTCTTATTCCAAAAACAATCCAATAAAAACAATAAGAACACATCATAAAGATTAAAAGAGATACAATTTCACTTCTCAGGTGGAATCCTAGAACCTCTGGATATGCAAATTGCATATAGATTTTAAAACAAAATATTACAATGGTGTTCAATTCATAGTTATTTGGTGTGACCTGATTCCACAAAAAATTACTGAACATCAATTATGAAACCAGGGCCGGTCCTAAGATTTTTGATGATCTGTGCGAAAATAATAAAAAATGCCCATAAGCCTATTTTTTTAAGCCAATGAAACAACTAAGCATGCGATTTTTTATAGAGTTTAGAACTTATTCAAGCTAAGTGTCTCATCGTCATGTTGATTTTTATTAATTATAATAAAAATAATTCAATTTGGGGGAGGGGGATAAAAACCAAAACCCCGAATACAAAATATTGAATGATAAAAGGAAAAATCCTGGATTAAGATCGTGTTTTCTTCTTTTCCGGTTTTCCTCTTTCCAAACTGAAATTAGCAAAATATAAACTTTATTTCAATATATGGGACCTAAAAGACAAAAAAAAACTATAATTAGTTTTTAACTAAAATAGTAAATTACATCCAAATTACTATCATAGTAAGCAAAAAGTAAAACTCAAAAGTTACAGGTCTAACGACTAAAGGCTAAGGGCATATCTGTTAACAGCTTAATAAGCTTAATGAAACTAACAGCTTATTCGCTCAATTATGCATGATTGTTTCGTAGTAGTGGTTTAATGATATAGAAAGTGACTTATCCAGTAAGCTTTTAGGGGGTGCTTTATATAGAAAGCCAAGTTTTTTTTTCTTCCAAACATGTCCATTCCAACTAAAAAATGCTCCTTATATTAGCGAAAAACTCTCCCAAACAAAAACTTTTTCAATTATTCAAACAGATTAATTCATACAGGCAACTTTATCCATATAGAACTTAATAAAAAAAACCAATCAAACAACCCCTAAATCTAATGCAGTAAACAAAAGTCAAAAGAACAATAATAAATTGTAAAATTCATAATATGTTACTGTGCATTGCAAAGAACAAGTGCCCAATAATTAAGACAATTTCAGAATATGTTGTTTATGTTGTGCAGTGTGYTCCAGCTATGTTGATAGAGTGATGTGCTCATGTGCATTGAAAATTTCAATTCTCAGATACTTCAATATGCAAGAAGAAGACTCATTATCAAAATGACAAAAACCCCTTAGCCTTAGCCTTAGCTTAGTAGGTCAGTAACCACATGACCACATGACCCAACTTTATAATAATCAGTTAGAAATTTAGATTTTTTTTTTGCAAAAAGATTTAAAGATTCATAAATACAGTAGAAGTCAGTTATTCGAGATTTCTATCTTTGATTTCTTGAATCTAATTTCATGACTGTTAATCGGCTAGAAAGAGAACTCCATGTCTTCAAAATCGAAATAGTCGAACTTTGAAGAACAATAGGAATTAGATTGAGTTGTTGGGATGATGGCCTTAACTGGTTCACGATGTGCATTAAATATTCATCACTACTAGGCCTTGCGCCTTTTTTTATAGTTAAAGCTCAGTTGTCCAATTCTCAAATTATTAAACCCAATACTAGTAACATATGACAACTTGATGCCCCTTTAGGCTTTGATGCCCTGTGCGGGCTGCACATGGCCAGGGCCGGCCCTGTATGGAACACAATTAGAGCGCTTGATCTCTAGATCAAGCTAGATACCTTTCTCCATAAACAACCTAACGATATTCAGTTATAATAAGCACTTCAATTCATGGCAATAGACACATAGGTATAATCACACACACAAGAAAGTTCCCGCACAACAAATAGATGCATAAACTGAACATTTCAGTACAAATTAAGAACTATCATTATCTGCGACGATAACCTAACAGACACTGTTAGATGTGTGTTATTGTTCAATGTAGACATCAGATTTTGCTCCAAGATATATTAAATCTCCATGATGATTCAAAGTAGAAATTAACTCATAAACTGAGTAGAACTACATGTAACTGAACTAATGCTAAATCGAACCAGAAAAGAGCGACTATCCTGTGCAATGCTTATGTTACATTACCTCTGGAACAAACGCTTCGATAAACCTTCGGGAGAAAATGTTGAATCGATTACCGTGTCTTTTCAAGGTGAAAGACGAAGAAGAAGACGGCGATATAACGGCAGTCAACGAGAGTTTGTTCAAAGAAGATCCACTCCATTCCTCAACTATAATTTGAGGCTTCACCTTGTCGAATTTTTCTTCCATGGCCGCCGAATGATCGTCTTCTTCGATAGATTTTTTTTACGTATCGATCGGACGACTTGAAGTACAAACCTCGAGCCCCTTATACTTTTGATAAATTTCAGTTCAAACCCTTCCAACCTAAGATCATGACAAAATCAGCCCTTTCCTATTATAAAACCAATTAGCATCAAAGTTCTAAATAACATGAAACGTGATATTGTGGTCAAACCTTAAGTCTTAAAAGTTACGACGAGTTCACGACATATCACATACTGTGTAACTTCAGTATCAATCCTCCATTAATTAAATGAGTGTTCTAATTAGCTTTTTGCATTTATTTGCATATTGTTGGCCATTCACTTGGTGGTGGTACCAGAACACTCTTAACATACATTCTTCGATAATAGAAAGACTTGTCATCAATTTCATGCATCACATTTGCACCAGGCATGTACTGTTCTTGTACTTCATCTTTCCACTCCCCTTGTTTTTCTTCCCTTTACCAAGGAATAGAAAATCAAGGTGTTAGCAGCATCATGGTCAAGTGCTTATCAATATTTTCATAGAAGGAACATTTTAATAGAAAAAATTGTTTATAGAAGTTTGTTTAGATTTTTCAGGAGCATCCTAATGAAACAAGGATGATCTGTAATTTCATAAAAGAATCATTCTGGTGAAAGAGGTGGTTTTGATATATCATTTCTAAGTATTCATATTTTTTCAGGATCACCCTGATGACAGTGGTTTGATTATCATTTCTAAGTATTTATAAGGGCATGCAAATAAACCGGTTCATTTGGAACTATCTTGATCAAAGTCTTAAAATTTGGATGGTCCATATGAAAAAGAATGTTTCACCAAACTTATCTGACTTCATAGCTCCTGATACCTGATAAGGGCAATTAGTAGTGTAGGACTTGATCCCATCAATGCGTTCCCCTTGGTGTTTTCTTTTCTTCAAAATACAAGTGATGTGATAAGAAAGTCATCTTTCTTTCCCTTTCTCTGTTTGGTGCTACATATCAAATATAATCAACGTTGAATATTCATCGACTTATTGTTTCATCTGTCTTCATGTAAGGATTTCTTTTTTTTCATGGCAGGTTTCAATGCTTATACTATTTTAATCTAAATGCCTTGAAAACTAAGGGGCTGTTTACCTAAACACTTACCCGATAAGCACTTACCGGTAAAATTCAACACTATCACTTACTTACCGAGTAAGATTTTATTCACTAGAACGCATCGTATGCAACAATTTATCCCGGTAAGCGCTAATCATGGTAAGAGTCCTCGTCCTCACTTACCGGGTAAGACTCAATTCTTGCCTTCGCTCTTACCGGGTAAGATTTTTAGTCTTTGCCATATTCATCCGGTAAAGTAAATGACTTGGTAAGCGCTTACCCGGGTAAGCGTTTGGTAAATGGCACCTAAGTCTACATACACTAAATATGATTTTTTGGGAGATGGTTTTCAGTTTACAAAGTGTACCGTCAATAACCTTCAAGGCTTCAAGCTATTGTTTAATAGGAGAGCATTAGCAGGAAAAATAAATAAGAAATATAACTTAAAATAATAAGCTTTTCTAAAGAGGATTAATCAAATGAAGAACATGTAGTCCATACAAGAGTTGAGAAAAATGATTTCAAGAGTCTGATACTTTAGCATATGGCTGTTAGCTTAAAAAGGCAGACTTTATTCAAGTCTCCTGCTGCCTGCTATCCAAAAAACTGCTGTTATATGCTGCCATGAACTTTCCTCATCCAGATGGTTCTTGATATATTAACCTTAATGACAATTAGCATAGCATCCTTATGTTAGAGGTAAGCTAGATAAAATCACTGCCTCTTTTCTCAAGAAGCATCGGTGGTTATGTTGGTTCAAACTTATGGTATCAGATCCAAGTTTAAGGTTAGTGCACATAAACAAGGTTGTGGCTGCCACATGTAGCCTGCTTTCTTATGATTGATGCCATTTTTTATATGAATAAAAATATATACTAGAGAACAGTCTACTTCTAAGACTACACCTTCCTTTAAATTTAGTTTTTGGACAGGAGCTTTGTATGTATATGGGTACATTAGAGAATGCAAACAATTGATCAACAATCATTCTTGTTCCTACTGTTGCTCCTGGCCAAAAACCTGTTGTTATATGTTGGACAAATTGAAACCAATTCGTGATGCAAAGCTACTAAGTACTACCCTTTTAATATATGTGAGGTGTTGTATTTAGTTTAAGTAAAAGAGAGAGTTCACAGTTGAAGAAAGGGAGTTTTCAGCAGTGTAGAATTTCACTCTGACGTCTTTTTAACCTCATTCTTTAAAAATGTCTTGAATGTCTTGACAAACTTATATATGTGAATGCCCTTCATGTATTTGATTCATCGTTCAAGCAATGGTAGTGTCAGAATGTGAATCTAACTGACATTTTTGTAGAGAGAAGGGACTTACTGCAGCCTCAATAGCTGTGTCATCAAAAAAAGGAGGCTTCAAACTTGAGATCCTTGATTACAGCATTAAGGGTTTCAATTTGTGACTCCAGATCCTTTCCTCTTCTTTTCAGAATCTCGATGATTTGTTTAGATGTTCTCTCAGCATAGTAACCTTCTCCTAATAGAATTTGTAAGTAATCTGGAATGCCCTTCTCTTATCGTTATTCTTTGTCTTGTTCATTCGTATGTTGCTTACAAAATGATACTGAAAGTTGTTATATGACAATGACTAACTTTGACCCATGCATTAATGAGATATTTGGATTTTAATAGCAGTACATGCTGTGCAGCAAGATCAATTTCAGCGCCTACTGATGTACTGCCGACATTCATTCAAGTAATTGATTTATCTTAATCAGAAGAAATTGAATACTGGAATGTATTGTCTGCTGTGTATTGAAGATTTAGGGAACAATCACATGTGATGGCTTATTACCACGGTAAGCGCTTACCGAGTAAATTGTTGCAAATAATATCGTTTTTGTGAACTATAATCTTACCCGCTAAGTAAATGATAGTGTTAAATTTTACCCGTAAGCGCTTACCGGTAAAGTGTTTGGTAACGCTTACTTGGTAAGAGTTTACCAAGTCATATTATCTTACTAGATAGATATGGTAGGGACCAAAAATTTTACCCAGTAAGAACGAGACAAAGACAATAGTCTTACCCGACAAGTGAGGGTGATGACTCTTACCACGGTAAGCGCTTACCGAGTAAATTGTTGCAAATAATATCGTTTTTGTGAACTATAATCTTACCCGGTAAGTAAATGATACTGTTGAATTTTACCGGTAAAGTGTTTGGTAAACGGTCCCTTATATTGCCTTATTGCCTTGTTAACACTTATAAGAACATAAACTCTAATGGGTTTGATGTTAATATACAACTTTGGATCATTCACGTGCTTGATGCTATTATTGCCTTTTTTATAATCCAACTCTATCAAGTCAAGGACTCAAACTAAATAAAGCACCTATCTCAACATCATGGGCTTTGGCAGCGCCTGGGTTTGATTCAAACCCGGGAAGACGWGATATAAAAAATTCTAGCAACAATCATTTGTAAATAAATCGTCGAACCATTTGATTCATTTCTTGCAATTATCAGTTTGTTTCTGGTGAGGTGATCATACGATTTTGAAAATGGGATGAAGCAAATATTTGAATAAGGTTTATTGGTTTTGTTTGTTTTTTTAAATCTTTTTGTGGGATTTTAGCTTTTGTTATTGTAGATATGTCAATTGGCAGCGAAAGATATGGGACAAGACAATTACATTGGACCTGTAGAACATGTCGGAGAACAAGGCAATGACCCTGTTGGCACATAGCAGTTTTGGTATTTTCAATGGTTACAGGTTTGGTTGCATCAACTAGCGATGATAAGACAATGACATTTGTTTTGATGTAGTATGTGTTACGTGTTGTTTTGTTTATGTTGTTCAACTTTTATCTAATTTGGATGACGGATGTTGTTTTTTGCCTTTAATGGAAGTGGGTTGGTTTGGCCAAAGTCCATTGGTGGTATCTTTTGGGAACTAGAAACCCACAATAATCCATTTATGTCAGTTTGGAAATGCTTAAACTGAGGTTTGGTTTAATCTTGTTTTATGTTATTCATTTACATCCCTTTTTATAATCGTTTATAATAATTTTACTTCCTGCAACATTGTGTTGGTAACATTTTAGCTACTTGATTTGTTTGCTACTTGTAAAATTATTGTCGTGATTTAATGATTTGTCGATTTAGTTTTTTTTTGTGGTTGCTTTGTGACAGTTGTGTTATTATAGCATAAGCTGGAGTTTTTACCGAGTGTTAAATATACATGGACTATTATAGCATCTGGTAACAATACTAAAAGTAAATTATGATCATAATTTATAAGTTTTGATTGAGGTATTTAAAGGTCGTTTATCCAAATGCTCAAAGTCTTTAACCATTTATAATTTTTGTTTTTTGTTATATGAGTCTGCTATTTGCATTTTTTTCAAAGAAAACTTCTCATGTATCAGTTAGCTATTGTGTTTTAATGGCAAATGGATGTCAACCAAATGGATTTGACTGATTGGTTGTGCAAGTATCGGTAGCTATTTTGTCACTCAATGGTAATGGTTGTGTCCCGTTGCATCGCATGGGTATGCAACTAGAAGTAAATAAATCAAATAAAACAATCAATACTTTGTATGAGAATTAAGATTGAATGACAAAACAAATTATTTAAAAGTCAAATTAAAAAATCGACACAAGTTGGTTTGGTCTTGCTATGGCAATCACGTGTGTATCTGTTGTAATCGTCAATCGGTATTCTCGCTTACATTTATGTAAAACTTATACCCCGCTGCATTGCGCGGGTAGACAACTAGTATTAAATTATATATATATATATATATATATATATATATATATATATATATCAAATATTGCATTTTTATTTTGAATAAATTACAAATTTCATCCCTGTGGTTTGGTAAAATTCTGGATTGGGTCCCTTAAATGTAATAATTACATAGATGATCAATGTGATTTCATTTTTGTTATGAATCAGGTCTCTAATTTAGCAGTCGTTTAAAATCGCCGTTAACTTTGAGGCATTTTCATGTTTTCCTTGTGTTATGAAACTTTTAATTGCTTCAAGTACCTATTTTGCCAATTTTTAAAACTCAATAAACTTGCTCTCTCTCTCCGATCTCTTTTTAAATTACCAAGAACAAAAACAAACCCAAAAAGTCAAAAACCACATCCACAATTAAACAAAAACAAAGATTTAAATATAGAAAAAATAATTGAAGAACAAAATCAACATAAACCCTTTTTTAAGAACAAAATAACAATACGAACCCATTTATGAATAATAAAATCAACAATACATGAGGTCAAATAAGGTCAATAGTGAAGAAAAAGAACAAGAATCCCCACCATCACCATCATTCGATTATTGCCTTAAAACCACCCTCAACGCAAACCCAACCCTGACCAAGGTTTTTTTGGATCTGGCACTTCCCAACCGAATTTCTTGATCGAAATGGGTTTGCGAGGCCATGTTTATTTCGCATTCCAGAAAAACTCCACTTTCCAACCGACTTTCTTGATCGAGCTTCAAACTCCGATCGATGGTCTGGTTACAAAAATAGCTTATCGGCTCGTAAAAATCGCATTGGAGTGTGAATAAAAAAAACAAGACGATGAAGAAAGTGGGCAACATATGTTCAAACAAGAGTTGGATTGAGTTTGTCTTTAAATTGTTTTTAAAAATGGGTTTGTGTTGTTGATTTATTTCTCAAAAATGAGTTTGTATTGTTATTTTGTTCTTCAGAAATGGGGTTGTGTTGATTTTGTTCTTAAATTATTTTTCTACGTTTGAATCTTTGTTTTTGTTTAACTTTGGATGTGATTTTTGACTTTTGGGGTTTGTTCTTGTTCATGGTATAGTCCGAAAAGAAATCGGTGAGAGAAGAAGAAGTTTCTTGAGTTTTAGAAATTGACAAAATAGGTCCTCGAATGAATTAAAAGTTCCATAGCACAAGGAAAGCATGAAAATACCTTTTTAAGTTAACAGATATTTTAAACGGTTCTTAAATGAAGGACCTGATCCACAACAAAAATGAAACCACAATGACCATCTCTATAATTATTTCATTTAAGAGACCCAATCCAAAATTTCATCAAACCATAGGGTCGGATTTTATTATTTACTCTTTATTTTTACGATGTTGGAGTAAATATTTATGCATCAAATCAAATGGAATATCGAGGCTACTAGTATATACGATGTCATTACTTGCAAACTACAGTATGAACATCATCAATTTATTCGAAATGTGTTAGTAATGGAAAGGTCTTGGGTTCTTTGGTTACTCGATTTGGATGGTGGTCCAGATCAGACACGAATCCTTAACTTTTTTCCATACAGTTACACATTTCATGAACCTAAACTTTTTAGCTTACGACAAAAGGACAATACAATGGCACGTGCCACCATAACAACTTAATTGGGTCCGTTCCTAGTCCAGACTAACAAATGTTGGATCTAGAAAGGTGTGCCATGGAATTATGTAATATGAGGCCAACAAAAGGATGTTTGATGGCTATAAGGGTGTGTTTGATGTCCAGACAGGATATGACATGACAAGACATGACAGAACGTGACAGGACATGATAGAACAACTATTCAACGTGTGGTAAGATAAAACTAGACATAACAGAACAAGTAAAATGACTATTTTACCCATAATGAGTATTTTATTTTAATTAATTGATGTAATTTATTAAATTATAATAGAATAATTATTTTTTATAACAAAATATATCATTTGATAGTTTTTGTCAAAACAATTAAAATGACACCAAATAAAAAATTTATTTAGTTTTAAATTTTTATTTTTATCTCTTTTCTACATTATTTTTTATTATTAATATATAATAAATTACATAAATCAATAAAAATATAGATTTCGTATAAAAATAATATTTTAAGGACAAGAAAAAGTGAAAGTTTAAGAAACATAAAATATAATAAATAAAATTTAAAAAATGTAAAAAAAAGACCTATTTGATATTTTTAAAAGAGAATTATGAGTTTATATTGGTAAAATATAAGTCTGTTATACCTTGTTCCACCATGTTCCATGTGGTAGAGGTGAAACATGTATGTTCTACTCTGTTCCACACAGAAGTAATGTCAAACACAAGACAAAGATCCATGTCTTATTCTATCATATCATGTCTAATGTACCAAACACACCCTAGATGAAACTATTGATTGTAGTACTATTCATATCTAAAAGGTGTAAAATGGTCAATGGTAATTTCTTTGTCTACTAGTTTGAATTATGGCAGGCAATGCAATCATATTATCCAAAAGGGAAAGTATCATAAGGAAAAGTTGGGTCATTTTTCACTTATTCAGAATAGTTAATTTACTCTTAAAGTAAAGTATTAAGTAAACGATAATTTTTAATTAACATTTATCAAGGTCAAACACCTTTATCTCGGTTACGTGATTTACTACAATCAATATTGGTATAAAAAATTTGATAATGTAAACGATATTTGATATTTATAAAGTTTTTATCTTGACTATGAAAATAATGTAATTAATACGATTAAGAAAACTTAAGTATTTACCGAACTACAAAGGTTGTGGCGTAAGGGATGGTTGAGCCGCCCAGAAGGATGTGATGGAATATCTAATCTGTCATGGTTTGATTTCGAATGTCGTTGAGGATGTTGTGGAATATCTAATTTGTGGATTTGATTCCGGGTCATAGTTGGGATACCGCAATGCTTTGTTCTCAAAACTTCTTGTTTAAGAGGAAAATGGAAGAAAAGGGAAGGAAATTAAGAAGAAAAAAAAAACTCTTGTTTTTGAAACTTCTTTCGGGAGATAAAAGAAAGGAAAGAGAAGTCAAATAATGATTAGTTTCCTTCCAAATGTAAGAGGAAAGGGAAGAAAAAGAAAATACATAAATTAAAACCTCTTTTTAGGAAAATATTATAATTACATACTTACGCAATTTTTCATTCTAATAGATATATTTTTAAAGAATATATTAGTAAATGTGATATATTTTATCTCTCTCATGTAGGTGTGCTCAAAATACCGACCAATCTGTCCAACCCAACTTGAAAAAATTCAAAAAAACTCAACCCGATACATAGTTGATACAAAATTAGGCAAACCCGTATCTATTGGGTTGGAATTAGGTTATTGATTATTTGAATTCAACTCAACCCAACCCAACCCAACCCGATGGACATGATGCACTTCTATTCTATAGATTTAACATGAATTTTAAATGACTGATTAACATATATACATTAGATTTTAAACCAATCCCTAATTAACTATGTTTAATACTATATTACAATATAAACCGATCAACCCCTACGAGTTGAGTTGGATTGTAGTTTATTTGAATTGGATTGAAAATTTTCAAATCGCAAATTGTTCAAATGCTTTTTGGGCGCTTTTAACCCAACCCAAAAAGACCTTTCATTTCCCTCCCTTAATTTGATGAAGTTACAAATTATCAAAAAAGCCTATGCCCGCTAGAAGGAGGGCTTGAACCTCCGACCTTGTGGTTAACAGCCACACGCTCTAACCAACTGAGCTATTCCAGCTTTTTGATACATAGGTTCCCGTTTACCTTCTTTATATCATATCCTTGAGGGGATACATATGGGGTTTCACTGCGTACACCTGAAATCTCGTCTCGGAGGACGACGATGTGGAGAAGAGTTGTTCCTTTGCTCCGATACTTCTCTTCTGCACCAGAAACCCCATCTCCTCCTTCCCTTTATTCCTTCCTCCAGCCTTCAATCTTTGCTGTAAGAAAACCCCAAATTAAAGGAACTCCAAGTCCTGACGACCAAACCCCAAAACCTACAGCCTTAGATAACCTACAGAAGCCCAATCTTGAATCCACTCTTCAATTGTCTCTCCAGGAAAACAACACAGATGAAGCTTGGAAGTGCTTCAAATCGCTTTCATCGTCGTTACCAAGTAAGCCTCTCCTTAACTCATTGATTACCCATTTATGTTCGGTCAAGAATGATACGCACAATCTCAAAAGGGCATTTGCATCTTTGATGTTTGTGTTGGAGACAAACCCAGATATGTTGAAGCCTAGAACAGTTGAGACTTTCTTAGATTCAATGAAGGTTACAAATGGTTCCCCTGCTTTTGCATTGGTTAAGTCTATGTTCAAGAACAGGTATTTTATTCCTTTTGGTATGTGGGGTGATGCTTTTGTAGAGATCAGTAGGAAAACTGGTAGATTTTGTGATTTTTTCGAGGTTTTTAACGAGAATTGTAGGATTGCAAAGGAAGAAAAGTTAGATTCATTGAGGCCTGATTTGGCTGCTTGTAACGCTGCTTTGGAGGGTTGTTGCCATGAGCTTGAATCGGTTACCGATGCCCAGAAGGTGCTCGACACAATGTCTGTGTTGGGTGTTCATCCAGATGAGACAAGTTTTGGCTGCCTTGCTTATTTATATGCAATAAAAGGACTCGAGACAAAGATAATTGAATTAGAAGACCTGGTATCTAAGTTTGGTTTTTCTGATCAAAGAGTGTTTATTAGTAACTTGATTAGTGGGTATGTGAAATCAGGTAATCTTGATTCTGTTTCAGCTACTATATTGCGAAGATTGAGGGAATTAGATGGTAAAGTTTTAAACTTTCTTGAAGGAACTTATGGTGAAATAGTGAAAGGATATCTTACGCATGGAAGCATCAAGGGTTTAGCAAGTTTGATACTTGAAGCTCAAAAGTTAGAATCCACAACTGTTATAGTTGAAAAGTCTGTTGGGTATGGTATTATTAGTGCTTGTGTTAATCTAGGGTTATTAGAAAAGGCGAATAATATTCTTGATGAAATGAATGCACAAGGAGGTTCAGTTGGACTTGGAGTTTACGTGTCAATCTTGAAGGCTTACGGTAAAGAGCAAAGAACAGCAGAAGCTGCACAGTTGGTATCGGAAATGTGYAGTTTTGGGCTAGAGCTTGATGTTAGTAGCTTCGATGCTTTAATAGATGCATCTATGGCTAGTCAAGATTTTCAGTCGGCATTTTCTCTTTTTAGAGACATGAGAGAAGCAAGAATACCCGACTTAATGGGAAGCTATTTAACAATAATGACGGGTTTGACAGAAAACCATCGGCCCGAACTGATGGCTGCGTTTTTGGATGAGGTAGTTGAGGACCCGAGAGTAAAAATTGGAACCCATGATTGGAATTCCATTATTCATGCGTTCTGTAAAGCAGGACGTCTAGAAGATGCACGGAGGACTTTTAGAAGAATGGTTTTTCTTCAATTTGAACCGACTGAGCAAACGTATCTTTCTCTAGTTAATGGATATATGAATGCAGGAAATTACTTCAGTGTTTTGATGATGTGGAATGACGTTAAGAGAAGGGCTTCATTTAATAGTGAAAAGAGTTTCAAATTGGATCATGGCTTGGTTGATGCTTTCCTCTATGCCTTAGTGAAAGGGGGTTTCTTCGATGCAGTGATGCAAGTTGTGGAGAAATCTCAAGAGATGAAGATATTTGTAGATAAATRGAGGTATAAACAAGTATTCATGGAGAATCATAAGAAGCTTAAAGTGGCAAAATTGAGAAAGAGGAGCATCAAGAAAATGGAGGCACTTATTGCTTTCAAAAATTGGGCCGGTCTAAACACGTGAACCATTGGCTACATGTTTTGTTCACCCATGCAAAACCTTTTAGCTCACGCTTTTGCACAAGTCTGGGTCTGTACAGAAACAACAGCTCTACCCTTTGGAATAGAAGACAAATATGCTTAACATCCCACCCCATATGATGTTGTGGGTTCGTTTCGCTTGGTTGACTTAGTTTCAGAGTCAGCTATTTGAAATGGAAGTTGAAATGCTTCGACTTAAGAACATGGTGAGACTACTTCGTCTGGATGGCAGGTGGTTGCTGCGTATGCTACCAGATAATGACGGAGGCAGACTTCGAATAACGAATTACTGGGGGAAATACTTAAACAAAAATGTTACATTCTAAAAGATGAAAAGTGAAGTTTTTGGTGGTTAAATTTATAGATTTTTGTTTGTAGGATTCAATGTTCTTTGCTTGTTCTGTTTTTGCATTTTTACTGCTTACTAGTTCATGATTCTACCTGGCAATGATATGTCTGATGCATTATGTGGTCTACTGTACCTGTTGCTTCTTTGCATACACTCTCACCTTGTTCATGTCGATTTTTGTTTTGCAAAATTTGCGCACATCCTTTACCCGGACCCACCCTTCCTCTGCGGGGATCTACTGGGTTCGTTTGGTTTGATTTAGTTTTATAGCCGGAACCAATTGGATTGAAGCGCTAAAGGATACCGAGGTACTAACAGAAAAAGTTGGTTTTCTTACTTTTGCATGGTTTTCCCATGGTGGTGACCCTTGAAGCTATTGATGTATTGTGGTTAGGTGTTTCAAAGTTCTTGTCATTTTGGTTAGTGATATTAAACCTGTGATTTACGAAAACAATTGCTCTACTCTTTTGGTTTCAGGTAAAATCTGTATACATCTTACCTCTAACCCTACTTTCAAGTGAAACATAATGCATGTGTTTGGTTTGGTTTGGTTTGGTTTTGATATAGAACCTATGGTTTCTTATTTCTGTTGTTAACCTTGTTGCCAACTTGAATGAACATGTGAATAATGTAAAAATTCTGGACGACTCGTGGTTAACATGACCAATCAAAACTCATGTACTATCCGTTCATGATTTCTCGGGGTTATAGAGACATCTTGGCCTATACAATCGATAGTTACTCAACTACAACTCTAGTATCGTGCATATTATGGTTCGATGTTTCTTGGTTTGGACAAATGGGAAATTAAGACTCCTGTAAGCAGTTGCAGACCTGCAGCCATGTTTGAAGGCCTTAAGTTTGTTAAAAGGTTATATAAAGTGATATTAGAGAGTGTGTGTGTAATCTATATTTACTTGAAAATATGAGATGCCAAAAGAAAAGATGTAGGGGCTTAATGTGTTTATAGTTAATAGTATGTGGATGTATTTTAATCTAGTTATTGGCTAATAATGAATCAATAAATTGGGGAAATTCTGCTTTGTTGTCATGAATTCATGATGTTGATGTTTATATAGAGAGATTGGGGGTTTTTTAATTTAAAATCATGAATTAACTTATCATCTTTCATATCTATACTACATATATAAGCATTTAGACCTATATCTTAAGTACAAGTCTTAAAGCTTAGGATACTATCATTTTATGCAACAAATTTAAAAAACTCTTAATTACAAATTATTATGCATAATGTACAAGTCGTTTATGCAATGATTTTCAAACACCAAAAATTACCCATTTTGGGCCGGTTTCTTCCGGTTTCTTCCTCTTCTTTCTCCTACCTCTGCGACCACCAAGACCAAAAAATTTCTTCTCTTATGTATCCTTTCTCTGCGACCAACAACATTTTGGGTTAGAAAGCAAAGGTCTTTCTTCTTCACAAACCTCATTTGGCATAACAATGGTGGTGTGGATGTATCACCTCGATCAGAGAACCGATTTCATGTAGCAAAAGGATTTGATGTATCAAAGCCTCATTGATACATACAGCTTCCTCCTCCCTGTTGATTTAATTTTACAGGTTCTTCAAAACCCTAGAATTTGGAGGTATGCTCTTCATTTTGGTATGCTCTATTTAAATTTTGATTTATGCAACCACTTCTGATGAGATTATAACTTTCTATCTTCTTTCTGGTTTAACGATCGATGAAGGAAGCCCCAGGCTATTTACAAGTTATAGGTAAGAATCCTCTTTTATATCGCTTTGAAAATTT
>NC_037540.1:3812015-3816843 GCF_001531365.2 Cynara cardunculus var. scolymus
TGTATTTTGGGATCGTATTTTGAGATACGTTATCTCCGTTTGTGGTTATGTAATTATCTTTTGGTAAATTTTATTAGTCGCTCTGTTTTATATAGCATGATAATTTATTCCAATTGTGGCATCTCCCGTCTTTGACCACGCGGGACGGGGGTGTTACAGTGGGTGTACAGCAACCAGAGAGTTAGGGTGCGTTTGGTTTACGGGATTGGAATGGAATTGGGGGGATTTGGATTTGAAATCCATTCCAATCCTATGTTTGGTTTGCCAAATTGAAGGGATTTGGAATCCTGGGATTTCATTAAAATCCMTTAGACRCGGGATTTGGAAATCCTTCCCAAAGGTGCGGGATTTGAAATCCAAATCCAAGCTTTTTCCTCCCATCGCTTCCTCCTGCTTCCTTCACCCAGCTTCCCTTTCATCGCTTCCCTTCCATCCGCTCTAATCAGTCCTCCTCACCGGTGCTTCCTTCCCGTCCCATTGCGAAGCTGTGCCCTAATCGGTCCTCCTCGCCGGTGCTCCCTTCCCGTCCCCTCGCGAAGTTGCGCCCTAATCGGTCGTCCTCACAGTTGCTCCCTTCCCGTCCCCTCGCAAAGCTGCCGCCCTAACCCGCCGATAAACCCATCCTCTTTGCCGCCTTCTCCCATCACTGAGCAGGTAAATCCCCTTTTTCCCTTTTGTAGTATTTTGTGTGCCTTGGAGCTTGTGTGCCTTTTTCAATCACTGTCGCTAGTTTTATTTCAATCACTGATTTGGAAGTTCTTTTTGTGATACCTACTGATTAAGTATTCTTTAAGCCGTGCTCAATATTGAACATCCCAAAGTTTTTTCTGTTTGTTACAAGTAGAACTTAGCTTAAGTTGAAAAAATCTGGTAGGATGCTTCAGGTTTGAGTTTCAACTGCTTTCAATCCTTTCTTTGCATTAGTTGGGTATAACTTGATAATGTCACTCAAATAGGCGTTCTATATACTTTGGAGTTTCTGGGTGTTGGGGGGTTTCTTTGACTAATATCAAATAGGCGTTCTATATACTTTGGACTGCATTTATGGATTGCATTTTGAGGTTACCATAATTTTGTTATATATGCAAGAGGGTCAGCAATACATCTAGGCGACTTCCATCTATCAAGCCAGTTTTTAGTTGTTTGGGTGTCCAGCTCTAGAATATTCAAACTAAGCCTTTGTGATATTTTGGGTATACTGATGTATACACTCCAACTTGAAAGTGTTACTAGTAGTAGTAGTATTCTTTAATCTGTTTTTAGTCAAGCTCTAGAATATTCAAACTAAGCCTTTGTGATATTTTGGGTATACTGATGTATACACTCCAACTTGAAAGTGTTACTAGTAGTAGTAGTATTCTTTAATCTGTTTTTAGTCAAGCTCTAGAATATTCAAACTAAGCATTCTCTAACATGTAAATGCATAGAAAGGCATTCAAAAATAGACATGAACACAAGAACCAAGCCTTATAGGTTAATGTCTTAGGGGCCGTTTACTCAAATATTTACCCAGTAAGTGCTTACTAGTAGGAGTCAACACTATAATATATTTTACCATATAAGATTATAGTATATTAAAACGGTATCGTATACAACAAATTACCCGGTAAACGCTTACCCGGGTAAGAGTCCTCGCCATCATTTATCGGGTAAGACTCTCTATACTTATCATCGCTCTTATCGGGTAAGATTTTCAGCTCTTGCCATATGCATCAAGTGAGGAAAGTTACCCGATCAACACTTACCGGGTAAGTGTTTAGTAAATGGCCCCTTACACTTGAATCTTGAGCCCTAGTATCTAGTCGAGTAAATCTATGAAGACCCACAAACCCGCCATCCTTTTTCCTTTATGAAGAAAAGGTTTTGATGAGTTTGATGGTAACTATAGTGTTCTCATTTTAGGGAATCATAAAATCTTTCCTTCATATTTTTGAAGTAGTTTATTTTAATAGGCTGTGATTTCTTGGTTACACCAGCTAATAACCCTACCACATAATGCTTTTATTCTAGCTTTTTGCTATATATGATGTGCTCTGTCACTGTAGCAACTTCTCATTTGAGGTTGGGAATGCCTCAAGACTTGGATTCAAGGAAAACGGTCGGAATGAATATGAGATATTTCACATATAGCTTTTATTAGATGATAATGTATTGATATATTGCCGATAAACACTACAGCTTCTATATGTTTAACAATTTGAGTAATTGGACAGGAAATGGACCGACTTAGTTTAACAAGACGGTTACATAGGCAAAGGAGACAAGAGTCATTAGAATGGTTTAAGATAGTTGTCCATGTTCAAGGTGGGAATGCAAATATGCAATCTAAAGAAACTTCAAGTGTGCGTGGTAAGAATAGAAAACGTCGAGTAGATGCGATTACTAAATTTGGAGCAACTTTGGAGAAAATGGCAAACAAACTTAACAAGGGTGTCGAACGAGAAGAAAAACTTGATAAGAAATGTTCGATGATCACTTCTGAGATATCAAAAATGCAGACATTGGTCCAACCGGAGAAGTTTAAAGTAATTTCATTGATAAGAGACGATCATGAAAAGGTGAACATGTTTTGGGATTTGCAAGAAGCGGATAGGGAAGCTTACGTCAATTGGGTTTTAAATGAATGAAAATTTTGGTGGGTAAATGTGTGGTTTTGGAAGAACAATTTGGTAGTTAAATTTGTATTTTGGATGATAAAAATTTGATTGTTAAATATGTATTTTGGATTAACGAGTTTGATAGTTAAATACGTATTTTGGATGAAAAAATTTGATTGTTAAATATGTATTTTGGATTAACGAGTTTGATAGTTAAATACGTATTTTGGATGAAAAATTTTGATTGTTAAATATGTATTTTGGATTAACATGTTTGTTGATTAAATATGTATTTTGGATGAAAAAGTTTGATTGTTAAATATTTAGGTTTGTTGGTTAAATAGATAGGTTTAAGAAAATAAAAGGGATTTGGTGATTAAAATAATTACAAAAAAAAAAAAATTACAATCCAAATCCTACAAACCAAACATGATTTATAAAGAAATGGATTTCAAATCCAATCCAAATCCTGCAAATCAAACACATGAATGAATTTTAAATCCAATCCAATCCAAATCCCTTCTGGGAATCCAAATCCCTCAGAAACATTCCTGCAAACCAAACGCACCCTTAGGGTTTTATGTTATTTTAATATTTTAGAAATCGACAGGAACAATGGATGATGAAGCTATCAAGATCAATCTATTTCTTGCTTCTAATTCACTGTTTTTCAGATTTATAGGAGTTTCTATTCAGTGTTTGAGGTTATTATCTTTTAATTTAGGAGTTGTGTTTGATTTTGAGGTCTCATTTTTGGAGTTGTGTTTGATTTTGTCTTTGATTTAGATTTCTGGTGGTGGATAACGGTGGACGATAGTGGCGATAATCGGAATAGACAAACAAAGTTGGGTGATGGCGGTGGTTTAGTCGGAGGTGCAAATCAGGGAGGGATACGATCAAATCAACGATAACAAAATATTTAATAAAATTAAAAGAAAAAAGCCAAAAAATATTAAACTACAATTTTGGTCCTTGTAACTTTTTAATTGAGTAAAAACAAATGAATTGGTAAAAAGATTAAAATACCACTGACTTCACGGGTTATTCTAACGACCTTCAAAGCTAGGGACCAAATCCGATCGCTTTTGCATACCTCAATGGTAAAACAATAATTTATAAACTATAGGGGCCAAAAATGCTACAAACAATAAACCACAGGGACCAAATTTGTAGTTTACTTTAATAACATTAAAGTAGAAGCTTACAAAATAAAAACACTCCTAACACATACCAAAATATTTCAAAATTATGAAGTATTTTATAAAATTATTATATGAGTAAATTACGTTTTTTCTGGTCCCTTATAATTTATTGAAAATTATTATTGTCGTTCTTATATTACTTAATTTTTATGATTTAAAATTTATTACTATTTTTGTCTTTATAGATTTCAATTCTTTAATGTTTTCGTTCCTCGTACTAAAATAGGAGTTAAGGTTTCAAAGACGAAAATAGTAATGAATTGCAAACCATAAGAATGAAAACCACAATTTTGTAATCACAAGAATTAAAATTGCAAATTTTAACAAACCACATGTACAAAAAACATAATTTAGAAAATCTCATCATAATTAGAGTAAATTACATTTTCGGCCTATGCAGTTGTCATCCATTATCAACTTTGGTCCCTCTTTCAATACTTTTGGTCATTATAGTTGTCAATTTATTTCACTTTTGGTCCCTATGACTAACTTATGATTTTAGTATTTGTGGTTTGTCCTTTTTTTTTAATCTTTTTATCTTTTTGATTATTCACTTTATACCCTTGTTATATTAATTAATCAATAACCATTTTTACTAAGAGTACATTAAAAATACGTATTTTATTTTATAAAGGAAAAAGTCTAAAAAAACTCAATGAACTTTAGTGTTTGGAATGATTAAGTTTTTCGACAATTTTTTAAAACAAATAAGTCATTGAACATTCCAAACTATGTTAAATAACTCATTGAATTTTCTAATACATGTTAGATACATTCTTATGATATATACAACTAGATAATGTGAAAAAATAATAAGAAAAGTATGAAAAAGGCCAATGGACTTTCATATTCTGAATGATTAAGCCCCTAAATATTTTTTGAATCCTAATAATTCTTAAATCTATAAAAAGAAATAAATACACCAAAAAAATATTTACATTTACAAAAAAAAAAATACTTATATTTAAAAAAGATTATGGGTGAGATTTATTTTAATTAAAAATAAAATATATTTTGTCAGAGATTTTT